>NC_037682.1:50017805-50240312 GCF_003255815.1 Theropithecus gelada | reverse complement strand
AATCAACCCAAATGTCCATCAGTGACAGATTGGATTAAGAAAATGTGGCACATATACACCATGGAATACTATGCAGCCATAAAAAAGGATGAGTTTGCGTCCTTTGTAGGGACATGGATGCAGCTGGAAACCATCATTCTTAGCAAACTATCACAAGAACAGAAAACCAAACACCGCATGTTGTCACTCATAGGTGGGAACTGAACAATGAGATCACTTGGACTCAGGAAGGGGAACATCACACACCGGGGCCTATCATGGGGAGGGGGGAGGGGGGAGGGATTGCATTGGGAGTTATACCTGATGTAAATGACGAGTTGATGGGTGCAGCAGACCAACATGGCACAAGTATACATATGTAACAAACCTGCACGTTATGCACATGTACCCTACAACTTAAAGTATAATAATAATAAATAAATTAAAAAAAAATCCTAGCTCTACCACTTTATTGTTGTTGACTTTGGACAGGGCTTTGTACCTCTATGAGTTTCTGTTCTCTCATCTGTAAAGTAGGGATAATACTCCTGCCTGATCTCCCTCTTAGGGTTAGGATTAAGATTAGGGAAGATCATTTGTATGGAAGTTCTTAGTAAACTATAAAGTTCTGTGCAAATGTAAGTTGTTGTCATCATCATTACTGTCATCATTTTGGAAAGGACTCTATAGACGACCCAGTACTTCACTTTTGTTATGCTGGGCCCCCTTGACAGTATCCCTTCTAACAGAATTCTTCATTATTGCTCTCACATCTCCACTGAATGTCTTTACTTTCTCTATTATTTGACAGTCCTCAGGATCATGAAGTTTCACCCTATATGAAGCCATAATCTGAAAATTCATCTGTTTGTCCTAGCGTTGGTGTCTATCTCTTGGCATGTTATCTGTTTAACAAAAGAAATTACTCCCAAATTTAGTGGCTTAAAACAATGACAACTACAACAACAGCAACAACAATAACAACAATAACAGATTTATTCTTATATTTCCTGTGGGTCAGATTTTCAGAAATAGCTTAGCTGAGTGGATATGGCTCAGGATTTCTCATAAGTTTCTAATGAAGATGTTGAAAGCATTCACAGAATGGCAGAGCAAGGGCTCCCAAAGTCTGCTTCTCCATAAAAGCAATGAGAACACTGTTTAAGATTGTAAAAATCAATTTTTTTCAGAACTTTGAAAATTAATTAAAGGCTTGCAATAATCCAAGGAGTTCCAAAGAAAAAGGCCTGAATCTCTGTAAGAACAGTGAGCTTTGTAGTGTTTAACCTGTCTCATTCTCATACCTCTCTCCCTAGCTCCAGGGTATTCTTAAAGACCAGCAGCCTCAAAACTACAATAGCTGTAAAAACCAGCAGCATAGCACACCAACATGGCACATGTATACATATGTAACAAACCCGCACGTTGCATGTACCCCAGAATTTAAAGTGTAATAATAGTAACAATAATAATAATAATAATAAAAAGAAAAGCAGCAGCATAGCAGCTCCTGGAAGAAGCAAAATGAGTTTGGAGTTTCTGTAAAAACTCCAACTAGACATCCATATGCAAAAGAAATCCAACTGGAAAGCTACATTATGCCAAACACAAAAATTAACAGAAAATGCATCATAGACCTAAGTATAAGAGCTAACACTATACAACTCTTTGAAGTAAACATAGGTGTAAATCTTTATAATCTTGGATTAGACAATGGTTTCTTGGCTATGATATCTAAAGCAAAAGTGACAAAAGAACAAATAGGTAAATTATATTTCACTAAAATTAAGAACTTTTGTGCTTCAAAGATCACCACTAAGAAAGTGAAAAGGCAACTCATGGAATAGGCAAAAATATCTTCAAGTCATGTATCTGATAAGGGGTTGATATCAGATACAATAAATTATTATAATTCAACAATAAAAACACAACCCAATTAATAGCTGGACAAAGGATTTGAATAGATATCTCTCCAAAGGAGACATACAAATGGTCAAAACGTATGTAAAAGATGCTCATATCATGAGTCATTAGGGAATGCAAACCAAAATTGCAATGGGATACCACTTCATACTGGCTAGGATTGCTAAAATGAAGAAAATACAATAACAAGTATTGGTAAGGATATAGAGAAATTATAATCTTCGTACATTGCTGGTGGGATGGTAAAATAATACAGCCACTTGGAAAACATTCTGTTAGTTCCTCAAAATATTGAATATAAAGTTACCATATGGCCCAGCAATTCCACTCATGGTATATGTTCAAAAGAAATGAAAATATTCACACAAAAACTTGTACACTAAGGTTCGTAATAGCATCACTCATAGTTGCCCCAAAGTAGAAACAACTGAAATGTCCATTAGCTGATAACTAGTCTTTAAAAATGTGATAAACTGTACAATGGAATATTATTTGGCAATAAAAAAATGAGGCATTGATGTAGGCTAAAACAGTGATTAACTTTGAACACATTGTGCTAAGTGAAAGAAACTAGTACAAAAGGCAACATATTGTACTGTTCCAAATATATGAGATGTACGGAGTAGCCAAGCCTGCATGGATAGGCAGTCGATTAGTGGTTGTCAGGGGATATGGGGAGGAGGAATGTGGAGTAACTGCTAGTGAGTATGGAGTTTCTTTTTGGTGTGATGAAAATTGATGGTGAATGTTGCACAACTCTGTGAATATACTAAAAATCCAGTGAATTATACATTTTAAAAGGATGAATTTATGATATGTGAATTGTATCTCAATTAAAACTGTTACTTTTTAAAAAGGTGTTCACCAGGGCTGTGATCACATTAAGACATCAACAGGATTGGAGGATCTGCTTTCAAGGTTGCTCACTCACCTGGCTGGCAAGGTGGTGCTAGATGGTGGTGGGAGGCCTCAGTTACTCTTCATTCAAGCCTCTTGCAGGCTGCTTCAGTGTCCTCTTGACGTGGCTTTTAGCTTCCTCTAGAGTGAGTGATCCAAGAGAGATAGAGCCAGACAGAATCCACCCTTTTTATGAGCTAGCCTTAGAAGTCACTTAGATGACTTCTGACACATTTTGTTAGTTAGAAGCATGTAACTGCATCTAGACCTCATTCAAGGAAAGGGGAATGAAGTTCCACTGTTTGAAGAGTGGATTATCAAAGAATTTTCAGACATATTTTAAAACCACCACATTGATTATATTTTTAGCAAGGCTTTTCTGTCTAAAATGCTATTTTACTAGTCACATTCATGTTTTCCAAACTCTTTCTAAACTGCTCACTCAATTTCAGGAAGTCTAATGTGTCAATATCTCTCAGGTCCCAACTATCTCCCTGTGTCCCACTGCTACCAAAATGAGCATACAGAACTGAAAACAAACCCACTCCTTTTCCCTCTACTCCCCTCCACGTCTCTTACCATGCCAGCCACCAGCTGTGGTAGAACAAAGCCAGCAATAATTGCATTTGTTAGAAGAATAAAGGTAAAGAGAAAATTACCACTGAAATTTGATTTCAAAAACAATTCAAAAGGGAATAAAAGGAAAATGCAGCAAGCAGAAGAAAATGTACTTTCTTGCTTAATAA
Source organism: Theropithecus gelada (assembly GCF_003255815.1). Classification (NCBI taxonomy): domain Eukaryota; kingdom Metazoa; phylum Chordata; class Mammalia; order Primates; family Cercopithecidae; genus Theropithecus; species Theropithecus gelada. The sequence goes on along the minus strand of NC_037682.1, from coordinate 50,236,767 downwards.
CAATATTCCACACCCTTTGAATTTTTTTTGCTTGGGATAAGGAGGGCTGGGAGCAGGAAGTGTGTAAGTCTAATTTTCTAATATAAGGTGTAGAAAAGAATAAGAAGGGAAGATCAAAGAATGAGGAAACCGAGAGCCTACTCAAAGGCAATGAGACACAAATGACACTACGTAAGCTTCCGACGTACCATCCTTCATGAGAGGACTTGCCCTAGGAAGACCTGCGGCTCTGTCATGTCTTGTCTCTGGCTATATTAAACATCAGAATAATTACTATCCCTTCAATGCTACCTTTTTGTAACACCCACAAATTCATAGTGTGGAAAGATGGTGTTACACATAAAGGAAACTTTATTAACAAGCAAAAGAAAAGGAGGAAGAAAAGGAAATTGGACACAGAATGGAAAACTCAGGCCAAAGACTTGCAGGGTCTTTCTTTTCTTTTCTTTTTTTTTTTTTTAAATAATATTCAGAAAGGTGGAACCTTTGAAAGAGAAAGTTTAAATGAGGAAAGAAGGGATGACGTCAAGCCCTGGATGAGATTTACAGTTAAAGCCCATAGCAGGTGGGAGAACGTCCTGTCCTCCCTCTCCAGGCTGTGCACCCCTAGCAGGCAGGAGACATGAATCTGTCTCAACTGATGAGACCCTCTCAAAGTCCAACCGATTTTAACAGAGCCTTGGAGTGTAGACTGGGAACTTGGTCATATCTATGACCTAGGTAAGAAGTCATAACAGGGACCCTGGGGCAAAGAATCCTATTCTGGAACACAGAACGGGGAAGAATTGAAGGAGCCTTTCCTCAGCTCAGTGGCTCCATTTGAAATTTGCCTCAAAGTATGGAGCTAATGCTGATCATAATTATTGAGTGCCTCCTACCTGGAGTCATTTACCAAGTGTTACCTCTCATTTTCTCCTTGTGAGTTGGGTGCTATTATTGTATTTCCACACATACTCTCCATTACGGATGGGGAAGAGGCTTAGAGGGGTCAAGTAGTGTTGCCAGAACCAGAAAGTTAATGCTGATGCGGGATAGATTCCATATCTCTTTGACTTTAGAAGCTAATTAGGAAAAAAGTAGGTACTTAACACCATACACTTATTAGCAGCTAGATGTGGCGCTGGATCTTTGTAGAGCCATTGTCCTCCAGCAAACATATCATGAAGGTCTGCTCTAGGCTCAGGAAAGAAAAATAAATATAAGTAAGTGCCAGGATTACCTCTGATTTTAGACTAGAGGGTGGCGAGTTGTAGATAAGCCAATCCCTTCAGAAAAGCTTTAAAGTATAGTGGTTAAAACTGTAGACTGTCGTGGATTTGAATCCTGGCTCTACCATTTACTAACTATATAATCTTGGGAAAGATACATACCTCCCTGTGCCTCAATTGCCTCATATGTAAAATGGGATAATGATAGTGCCTTAGGCATAGGATTGTTGTGAGAATTAAATGTGGCAATACATGGAAAAGACTTAAAATAGCGCCTAATGGCAAGTGCTCAATAAACGTGGTTACAATGAAAGTTAACTGAATCCCACTTTTGCATCTATTCAGGTTGCCTGGTCATGCTTGACAGTGCTTTAGATGCAGGCCCATAGTGTGTTAGAAACAGAGACTATTAATCCTGTGAGGGATGCAGAGACCATCTAGGCTGAGCTCTACATCCTCCACCTAGGAAAGAAGAAACAGGCTTAAAATTACAGAGCAAATAAATGGAAAAGCTGGTACTTGGATCCAAGAAATAACAACTACTACTATCACAGCTGCCGTTTTCTTGAGCACTTGTTCTGTGCCAGGCACTGTATATATACTACTTCACTAAATTTCTAAAACAATTCCTGCTAAGTAGATATTATTGATTCCTTTTTACAATTAAGGGAACTGAGGTTTAGAAAGACTTTACATCTTGCCTAAGATCACGTAATAGAAGGCAGGATTTGATCAAACACTTTCTGAAACCAAAATCCATGATCATTCCACTTGGTACATATATATTTTATTTTATTTGTGTATACATAAGCCCAAACACTATACACGATCTTAAAACACTTTGGCAAATTCCAGACTTTATTTGAAAAAAAAGTTTACATTTTAATTAGTTAATTCTTAAGCACAGATACACAATATTTTAACACTTGTTAAAATTTCAGTCATAGATATGAAAATTCTTTCAGGGAGAAAGAGAATAGGAATGAGAATAAAATATAAAGTAAATAATGAAAATAAAAGTCCTGTGCAATTCCTGACCAACACCAGAAAAATCTCTAAAATACTCCTTATTCTAGCTTCAGAGTAAAGCATCAAAGACAAATCAAAGTGGATGCTATAAATTATCAGCTCAATTTTTAAAACAATGACAGCCTTTGGGAACGAATGCTTTAACATGTCTTTTTGTTAGATATTTCTGATGGTTCCTTTGTAGAGATTCTATTTATTTCCACAATCTTGTCTTCTTTAACACAGTTTTTATTGGGGCTTCTTATACAACTTTTGGTGCTATCCATAACTGATAAAAATGAAATAAGAGGCTATTTGTATGTATATGTAAGTGTGTGTGTGTGTGTCTCAGACTTGAGGTCCTCAAAAGAAACTGTGCAGCCCAAATATAAATCCATAAAGTGATTTTTATAAAGGGGTCTATAAAGGGATAATCTATAAAGGGGTATTTGCTTATTTTCAAATTTTGGCACTACACAGAAACAAGAATCTTCAGTTTGCCTATGTGGTTAATATGGCATTCTCTTGTAAACTCCATGGCCTCTTTCTTGTCCACTCTGAGATTGAATCAGTCCCACTGCAGACATATCCCACCATCAACTCTTAAAATAGACCCAGTTCTCACCTTGGTGCAGGCCATGATGATCATGCATGACAGCTGGAACATGGGAGTCATACTACATATGAATGAGTGTGTTTCTGCTCTTGGGGAAGGCAGGGGAAAAAGCAGCTTTCAGGGCATTAGCCCAATTTTGCAGGCTTGGCTGCTCGCACCATTCCCAACTGTGCCGTGCTTTCAGCAGAATCCATGCATGACTTGAGGAACAAGGGTAGGGGAAGGGACATGCTAATTTTCAATGGTTTTTGAAAAATTTATTCTTTAAACCTCAAACTTGTTAAAATTTAATAATGAACTTACCTATACTTCTAAAGTACTTCTAAATTGAAAAGTTCACCATTTAGATGGTGTATCTCGAGAAATGTATCAAACAATCCAACTGAGAAAGTTCATGGCCTCATATCAGGTTGGCACTTTTGTATGGCAGTTCTTGGAGAAAATTTCGTTTCTTTTTTTTTTTTTTTTTTTTGAGAGGGAGTTTTGCTCTGTTGCCCAGGCTGGAGTGCAGTGGCACGATCTTGGCTCACTGCAACTTCCGCCTTCCAGTTTCAAGCGAAATTCTCCTGCCTCAGCCTCCCCAGTAGCTGGGATTACAGGCACCCACCACCACGCCTGGCTAATTTTTGTATTTTTAGTAGAGACGGGGTTTCACCATGTTGGCCATGCTGGTCTCAAACTCCTGACCTCATGATCCACGCACTTCAGCCTCCCAAAGTACTGGGATTACACGCATGAGGCACCACACCTGGCCTGCAAGGTTGCCTGCTCTCTGTGACTAGTGGCCAAAAGACAGTGGGGTTGGTCTCCTCCCCAAAGACCAGTCCACAAGAGTAAAGGTTGCGGGAGCACCCACACACCTGACCTATGGTCTTTGCCTTCCTCCTAAATGTCTATGCCTTGAGCTTCGGACATTCAGCTGTCATCCCAGGGCTCTTCCAAAGCAGACACAAATTTTAAAGTTTCTTTATCAATTAAAATATCTTATTTCTCTTCTTTGTTATTTAAGGGTATTTTTCAAGATTTAAGTGGCTCTCCTCTTATTGCCTGATATATCCTTAATGATGGAGCCTGCTAAGGCCTGAAATTATAAAATTGCAGGATCAAAAAGCTCAGTTAAACAGGCATGTGGTCTTGGCAAGGATGACAGAGAACTCATTTAATCCAAGCCCAAGATGCACATATCCATTATTATTTACTGATTGGAAGACATTTTGAACCTTGTATTTATTTTAAATTTTACTATAGAGAAGAGATTGGTAGCAGTAAATTCATAAAATAAAATACTATAAGTAAATTTGAAAAATTTGTCATCTGAGTGCATCTCAACATATTGTTGGAATAAGAAAAAGAAAGTGATAAAAGATATACACAGTACAATGCCATTTATACAAAAATTGAATGTGTAAAAGATACTAAATTATATTTATGGAAAATAATATGTTGTTAAAGTATTAATACATGGATGGTGTTATGAGGTGAATTTTATGTCCCCAAAATTCATGTTGAACTCCTAACACCCTGCCCAGTGCCTTATAATGGGATCTTATTTGGAAAAAGGGTTATTGCAGAAGTAATTAGTTAAAATGAGGTCATATTGGAGTAGGATGGGCCCCTAATTCAGTATGACTGGTGTCCTTTTTATAAGAGGAAATTTGGACATAGAGACACACGTACAGGGAGAAGGCCATGTGAAGCTGGAGTTATGCTGCCCCGAGTCAAGGAACTACCAGAAGCTAGAGAGAGGCCTGGAGCCCATCCTTCTCTAGTGCCTTCAGAGGGAGCACAGCCCTGCCCACCCTTGATCTCCAACTTCCAGCCTCCAGAACTGTGCGACAATGAATTTCTATTATTTAAGTCACTTGGCTTATGGTACTTCTCTATGGCAACCCCAGGAAACTAAAACACGTGGGAAAGATGCACATGAACTTCAAGACAATATCTACCCCTGGGGAGGCAGGAAAGGGAACAGGATTGAAGAGGAGAATATGAGACCTTTATTTCATTAATAGTAAAATAAAAGACCCTCAGTATATATGGGAAAATGTTACTAGCTGTTAAATCTAGGTAATAGACATATGGGTGTTTGTTATAGTATTCTCTGTACTTTTTAAACATCCCAAAATGAATAAAAAAGGTATTCAGAGGAGTGTCTCAACACACCTAAGACCAGCAGTGTTGTCTCTGGTTGTTGGTTCTAAAGCTGTAATCAACCTAAAGCCCTGCCAGTCTTTGGTTATAAAGAGAGAGATTGTCAGGTCAGAGACTGAAGATGCTGAGAATCTATCAAGACCAGTTATGCAGAAGAAAACCGATAGCTGGCATAGACAGATTTATTTTTAGAAACAGCCACTTTATTCACTTGTCTCATCCCTTGAAGGTTCTTTATAATTGTGACTGCATCGCTCATCCAGCTTTGGGGTTGAGATGTAAGGTCAGAATTTTACCAATTAGAGGAGTAGATCCTCATAGAAAAGACTGTCTCTGAAGCTAAAGCTCCTATAATACCCTGTCTAGAGACAGCTTACCAGGGCAGTGGGTGATGTAATTTGATCTGTTAATACTTAAGCAGGAGAGACTCAAGAATTCATACTGACATCTGCTGGACCCTTTGAATACTTTCTGGTGTAAGTTAGAACTGGAAATTCTGGAGCAGAAGAACTCCCAATAGGCCCCTTTAGGGACTCTCTGACCTGGGGCGGGTGTGTCAGCATGCTGAGATATGCAACTTGAAATCAAATTTAAGATCTTTTGCTCACTGCACACATTTAGCATAATACATCCATGGCAGAATGAGGCAGGACATCTAGGGTATAATTAACAATCACTATTCTATGATAGTCTCAGCAACACAAATGCCAATTTGCTTGTCAAATTCCAAAGAGAGAGGAAGGGAGCATGTGGTAACAATACAAAACAAGGTCTTTGTTTTCAGGGCTCAGCTCAGCAACTACTCTGTTCTTTGTGTAGCAGGAAAGAAAATCTTGTCAGCTCCTGGTCCACTAGACTCTAGATACAAAGTTACTGCGTGGATATCTTTCCAGAATCAAATTCCAATACAACTCAGTTCTCTGGATATGTGGTGGAGTCTGTAAAGATGTAAATTGAGAACCGGGAGCCCAGTGGAGGAAGCTCAGATAACTAAGATACTAAGTTCCTTTGCTTGGGGCTTGCTGGATACACCCTGTCAAAAGCTCTAGCAGTCATTAGATTTTGTTGTTGCTTAATAAAGACAAGAAATCAAATCGTTACTTAATAGCTGGAATTTGTTTGACAGGAAAAATTTTTCTAAGAGTGGAACTATCTGAAAAAAATTAAAAGAATTCTATTGTGGTATGCATATTGAAAGCTATTCTACAGATAATAATAGAGTTAAACATTTTTATCTTGAAAAGCAACTATTGATTATGAAAAAATAATAAAATGTTTCTCTTTTACTCCATACTGTCCTGATATAAATAAGAGTTGCATGATTTGAGTTGAAATCGGATTTTTAAGCAACTTTCATTATTTTTATCTACTTTTGGATGAGAGTTAGCTCTCATATTCTTTCTGTTGAAGAAACAGGATGAGGGAAGGAGATAAACATTTATTAAGTTTACATGCATCTTTGAATTTCATTCCAAGATATTGTTATGACCAGATTACAGATGCAAAACCGTTTCTCAAAGAGATTAGATATTTTTCTCCAAATTTCATGACTATTAAGCAGCAGATTCAGGATAGGAACTCAGTTTGGTCTGACTTCAAAGCCTATGCTCACTTTTCCTTACACAATATTGTCTACATCTGATTATAATTGCTGGGTTAAAAGAAAAATGACCAGATTTTACTTAGATTTTCTTTGTGACCCTAAACAATTGAAAATACACATAATCCCAGTGTTTGAACTTGAACCACCCCCTCTGATGTGAGACAGAACCTGAAGGTGAAAATGGCGGTACAATCAGCGGGAAAAAACGTGAAGGCCCAATTGATGGAACTTTGGTTTTATATCCAAGGTAGGCATGGATCCAACAGCCATGGGGCAATGGAGAGGATCTTACCCAACCCAGCCTGCCTGAGGGAGGCCGGCCCACATCCACAAAACCCTAAGCCCTGATCACTCTCTACCTTTATTTTTATTTTTATTTTTTTTAGATGTTGAAGGCAAGTTTCCAACCAGTCCTGCTTTCCCTGTACACAGGATAGTGACTGTAAATGTCATCGGGCTCCATCCATTTATTGTGCTATTGACTGGGTACCTGAAAAGACAACAGTAGAATACAGTTGAGAAGCACTCTCATGATGAAATGTAATGATCTAATTTATTCATTTTGTAAATGTGTATTTAGTGTCTTTTTTTTGATGTCATAAGACAGAACACAGATATGGGGGTCATCTAGATCTGGATGTAAATCTCAGTCAGCCACTTACTATTTAACCTGAGGCTATTATTTAATATCTCTGTACTTTATCTATGAAATGAGAATAACATCAAGCTCACACGGTTGTTGTAAGAATTAGAAATAGTATATGGGATGTGTCTGACACAGAGCCTAGTACCTTGAAGGTACAAAACAAAATGCGACTTATTATTGTTTTTGTCATTCATATATTTAAAAGAGTTATTGTGCTATATTGATGTAATAGAGATTATCATAGACCTGGGGGACAAATAAATGGAAGAATAGGAAACTTTCCCTGCCTTTGAGACATGCAAATCTAGTCCTGGAGCCAGATGCAAAAACACATGATGATGGGATGAGAAAGGTTTTGTAACTGAGGTAAGGGCAAGCTGCTCTGGGAGCACCTCTTATGGTTTACTATTAGTTAGCTTAAATATGATTATATATAGGAGCTACAAATTAATATAGAGTCTAAAGATATTGGGTGCCTGTGGCATCCACCAATGCCTCACAAGGGTTAGGCCCTAAGCCAGGAATCTCTGGGCCAAAAGTGGAAATTACGTTTCCTTTCATGCATCAACTCTGATAATTGATAGTGGGTTCTTGCATGGCTTTATTAGTGGAAATTCTGAGCAGAGAAGTTTGCTCACATTGTAGAAGCAGCATATCAAAGAGACTGAGAACTTGGCTTTTGGAGCCAGGCTGCTCTGTTGCTTGCTTGATCCTGAACAAGTTTCTTAACTTCCTTGTCCTTTAAGTGTCTTCACGTGTATGCCTGATTCTGATCCAGGTTTTTTCCTGCCATATTCTGAGTTTTAGCTTTAGTTTTTGTGTGCTGATTTTCAGTTCTTTCTATACCCCATACTAGCTGCTGTTCCATTGTGGCCTTTACAAGTTTATGACACTTTCTTGTATCAGAGCTGATATGTAACAGCAACGACTTCTCATTCTTTCTGTAATTGCTTAAATTCTAGTCTTTAAAGTATAAAGTAACACAATATTAACCACATAAACTCCATAACCTTTGTTTTACTGCTTCAGGCATTTTAAATTAAGCACTTATTTTGAATTAGACACTTTATTATCTCTGGTACAATCTGACAAAATTATATTTACAAATGAGGAAATAGAGGCTTAGGGAAGTTAGGTGGTAACTACCAAGTGGAAGATCTGAATGTAAACTTTGGTATTTGGGAGTCCAAAGTTTGAGCTTCTTCCTTTCTTACCACATGCTGCATCCTGGAACCCACTGTTTTCAGCACTTGGTTCTAGCACAAGTTAAGATACAGAACTTTGAAGAATATTAAGAAAGATGGGAAAATTAGCAGGAAAATGGGGTAGAGCTCCCAGAAAAGAAATTAGCAATTAAAAATCAAGTGCATTCAGGGACTTAGGATCTAATCGACTTCTATACTTTTCTGCAGGTGTGAGAATCAGGCTGGACTGATTTGGGTTCACGTAATGGAGGTGAGGAAGATCAGAACTGCAGGGCAGGCATGGCAGGATATCTAGCCTAGTGGAAACAGTGGGACTGGACCTCGGGGAGGGGACAAGTAGAGCTAGCAGGCTGAAGCAGACAAGTAAGCCTATCCAAATACTGGAGCACAAGGCAGGGCTCCCATCTTTCTGGGTCCTAGCTCCTCAGAAGGTATCCCAGAGAGAGTAAAATAGGCAGGTGGCAGCCTGGCCTTCCCTTGGACAAATTATCTTGCCGAAGGGCAAGGTGCCTGGAGCTTCCATTTCCAATAATAAGACAGAGATGAGGTACCCTGATTGACACTCACTGAAAACAATGGAAAACAGTGAATAAGTTATATACAACATCTTATTAAAAGCTTTAATGAGCTGGTGAGAGAATAAAAAGCCATGATCCAAGCAAAAGTGAAAATCCATGAGGCAAATGTTTACCATAAAGGCATTTGCTAACAGATGGAAAACAGCCTCACATAATACTATTGGATGAAAATAAAGTCCAGAGACTGCTGGACATACTGAGCCCAAAGAGAAGCCCCTAGCAAAAAGCTGGGGCTCTAAAGGATTTTGTCTGCACTGTAAGGGTGAGTTAGACATAAACCCAATCATCTGACCCAGAAGGCTGAAAGAAAAACTTCTGGTCTTGATTCTCGGCACCAATAGAAAGAGGGGAATTTGTGCCATAAGATGGCCCTCACATGAGTTTTCAGACTGAATTTACATTATCTGGGTGATACACACACACACACACACGCACACACACGCACACACACACGCACACACAGTATCTCCAGCCCAAGAATTTTGATTAAAGTGGTTCTTTAATTAGATGAAAGCACAGTTCTCTATGGAAGAAACAATTTCAAAGGCCTCAAAGCATTTCCGCAGACAAAGCTCAAAGACATACGAACTCAGTTCAAAATACCAATAAGAAACAAAGAGAAATATAGCACTCTCAGAAAGAGACAAAAATATTAGAAGAGCTAGACCTACACTGAATATAGATATCTGACTCATCAGATACAGAATATGAATAAGAATATTTAATTTTTAGAGAAATACAAAATGAATTCACAATATTTGCAAAGTGCAAAACTATTAAAAACGACCAGATAGATTTAAGATAGAAACAATGGAACTTCTAAAGTTAATAAAAAATAAAATGATTGAAAGGAGAATCCAACAGATGTTTTTAAAAGCAGATTAGAAGCAGCTAAATAGTGAATTAATGAACTGGAAGATATATCTTAAAAGGTATACATTTGAGAGTTCTTGTGGGCAATATGGAAGAAAGATTAAGAAAAATGGAACACAAAGTTAACAGGTTTAATTTTATGAAACTGGAATTCCACAACAGGAGGAGAGAATCAGCCAGAGATCTTATCTGAAGATGTAAGGGCTCAAAAACTTTCAACACTGGTGAATGACATCATCATCATTATCCCATTCAGAAACTGTGATGATTTCCCCATAGAATAAACAAAAAGAAATCCATATGTATGCATATAAAAATGAAACTGCAGAACATCAAAGACAAAGATAAGATCTTAAAGGTAGACAGAGGGAAAAAAACAGATTACTTAAAAAAAAATGATAATTGGAACAACAGCCAGCTGCTCAACAGCAAAAATGAAAGCTGTAAGTGAAATGATACTGTCAATGTATCGTGCTTTCATTTTCTATTGTTGTTATAATAAGTTATCACAAAATTTTCAGCTTAAAAACACACAAATGTAGTATCTTACAATTCTGTGGGTAGGAAGTCCAGGTGGGCTCAGCTTGTTTCTCTGCTATGAGTTTCACAAAGCTGAAATCAAGCTGTCATCCAGCTGGGCTCTTATTGGAAGGCTCTGGGAAGAATTCACTTTCGAGCTCATATGGTTGTTGGCATAATCCAGTTCCTTGCAGCTGTAAGACTGAAGTTCCTGTTTCTTTGCTGGCTGTTAGCTGGGGATAGCCATCAGATCCTGGAGGCCTCTCTCTGGTTCTCTATCTAGAGCCAGCAACAGAACCTCAAATTCTTCTCATGCTTGGAACCTTTTGATCTTCCCTTTTGCTGTATCTCTCTTCTGCTGCTGCTGCATATCTGTGACTGAAGGCACAGGAAGTTCTCTGCTTTGAAAGGTCGCTTTAGTTAGATTGGACCCACCTGGATACCCCAAGATACTCTTTTTCAAAGATCAAACAAGGCTACTTAATTATACCTACAAGTTTTCTTTTGCCATGTAATGTAACCTATTAACAGGTTCCAGGCATGAGGGTGTGGACAACTTTGGGTTGGGAGCATTATTCTGCTGACCACAAACTAACAGAAAGTAATGATTTGAAAATATTTTTCAAGAATAAAGGGAGAATGACACTATTAGATTAGCAGTAACTAAGAGAATTTGTCACCAAACAACTCTCACTAAAGAAAATGATAAAGAATGTGTTTTAAGCAGAAAAATGTGACCCAAGAAAGAAGGTCTGAAATGCATCAAGGAATGAAAAATAAAAAAGGTTTTGCGTTGTATAAATCAGTAGTAAGTCCTTTGTAGATTAAGAAAAATAAGCTTAAGTTAAAATTTGTGACAACAATAATTGTTTAACTGAGTGGAATAAATGTATTCTAAGGTCTTTATATTTGTTCCTTGAATGCAGATAGACTTATTGTGAAGAATGTACTTCAGGCAGAAGACATCTGCAGTGTCTCCTGGTCATCAATCAAATTTCTTATTTTATCTATGTTCGGAATTGGAATAAAGTTATGCTATCTTCTTAATAAAATTACATAAGTTTCTGCAATAATTTGTAAGATAAAAATATTTTGAATAATCAGTAAACCTTCTCAATAAGATCATCTAGTGTTCTTTATGGGAAGATTTCTAGAAACACCAGTTCAGTGTATTTAGGGATTATTGCACCATTCACTTTTTTTTTTTTCTAGAGTCAGCTTTGGTAAATCGTATTTTAATTCATGTTTCAATTACTTATCAGCATAAAACTTTCAAAATATTCCCTTATTATCTTTTAAATTCTACTGAGTCTGAATTGTGTACCGTTACTCATTTCTGGTGTTTTTGGGCTTTTATTGTTTATATTGATCAAGTTTGCCAGAAGCTTGTACATTTTACTAGTTTATTTAAAGTACTAATTCTTGGTTTTGTCTATTCTATTATACGTTTATTTTATATTTAAAAATCTTTATTTATTTTTCGGTATGGTAGGTATTTTTAGGTATATGTTTTTAAATTGTTCTTGCTTTTTTTTTTTTTTTTACTTTTAATCTTTCTGTATCCTCCTAGCAATTTTTTTCAGTCATCATGGTAAAAAGTACAATTTTCCTAAAACTTAAAAGTACGTGAAATCCTTTGCCTCAATGAAATTTTCCAAGAGTCTTGTGGTTCTCTCAGGCTAGGCATTTCTACAGATACTCTTAGTGACAAAGTCCATTAAGCCTGAGACCACAGACATATTTGCTCAAGATTTGATATGATTTCTAGGAATAGGGAATGATGAAGCAGAATATAGGATTGAAATCTCAAAATGCTTCTTAGATGTGGAGAAGAAGTAATCTAACCAAGAGTTAGTTTCATTTTTAGGGAATATTTGTATTTTTGGAGAAGGGGATAAAATAGGTTAAAATAAAGACCTTTCTAGAATAAGACCAAGATCAATATGATGTGATCTCAAAAAAAAAAAAAAAAAAAGTAACACTTTGCACATTATTCAGAATTTGAATTGCAAGGACATGCACCAGAATAAAAACATGTCCAGACGTCTTAGAAACTGAACTGGCCTTCACAGGGATCTATTAGCAATTTTAAGGTCACTTATTGCTAAACAGAGACTTCTTGGTTATGTCCATCATCTGTGAAGAATGAATTACTAAATTTTACAGACAGTAGACTAGTAAAGACAAGAAGAACATTTCTTTCTTTTTTTTTTTTTTTTTTTTGAGACGGAGTCTCGCTCTGTCGCCCAGGCTGGAGTTCGGTGGCGCCATCTCCACTCACTGCAAGCTCCGCCTCCCGGGTTCACGCCATTCTCCAGCCTCAGCCTCCCATGTAGCTGGGACTACAGGCACCCGCCACCGTGCCCGGCTTATTTTTTGTTTTTTGTATTTTTAGTAGAGACGGGATTTCACCGTGTTAGTCAGGATGATCTCGATCTGCTGACCTCGTGATCCACCCGTCTGGGCCTCCCAAAGTGCTGGGATTACAGGCGTGAGCCACCGCACCCAGCCTAAGAAGAACATTTCTTAAGTGGGTAGAACGAGGTGCTGTAAGAAAGGCAAATATTTTTCCTATATACCTTGGCTACTATAGCAGACTATATAAATCTTGTGTCCAAATTAGAAGCTATCTTATTATGCCAATCCTTTTGGTAGAAGAGTACACTACTGTAGTTGTACCAAAGATTAGTGAGCAATGAAATGCTCCAGTAATGGAAAGTTTGAACACTGCCTTCATCATAAAGTGGAAAAGGTCTCTGAAGAAAGGTATATTTTTCTTCATATATTGCAGAAGTTCCAATTTTAACATTCAATCCACTTTCCCAACCACTTCATGCAAGTTTCCCAGGTCAGTTTAGAAAAGAAAGATTTCATGATGGGGTTGAAGAGTGGAAGATAGGAAGACACTCAGAGATGATGGGCTATATGCTACATCAGTCTCTATTAATCAATGAAGCAGAAAATAGAAGCTATTATAGCATGTTTTATTCCTTTGTGTACATTTAGATTTCTGTTTAGTATCATTTTTCTCCTGACTGAAGAACTTTTAAAATTTCTTGTAGCATATACATCTACCAGTGTTGAATTCTTTCAGCTTCTGTGTACCTGAAAAACTATTTCTTGTGGATGTGAAATTCTTGGTTAACAGTCTTTTTGTCCACCATTCCCCTAGCCCCACTTTTGCTCCACTGCCTTCTGGCTTATATTGTTTCTGATGAGAAGTCTGCCGTCATTCTTATCTTTGCTTCTCTATATAATGTGTCTTTGATCACTTGTGGTTTCAAAATGTTTCTCTTCATGATCTGTCTTAAGCAATTAGGTTATAATATGCTCTATGTGGAGCAAATTATAATGGTTATTATAATTTGAATTCTTTCAGCTTTTTGGATCTGTTTATTGTTTTCATCAAATTTGAAAAGATTTTGGCCATTATTTCTTCAAATGCTATTTCCGGTTCACTCATTCTTCTCTCACTCAAGGACTCCAATTACAAGCATATTGGACTGAATGAAAATTTCCCACAGTTCACCCATACTCTATTCATTTCCCCCCAGTTTTTGTTAAAATTTTATTTTATTTTGAATAATTTATATTGCTCTGTCTTCAAGTTCACTAAAACTTCCTACTGTACTATCTAGTCTGCTGTTAGTGCTATCTAATATACTCTCATCTCAGACTTTGTAGGCTATATCTCTAGATGTTCAATCTGGGTCTTTTAAAAATATATCTATCATGTCTTCACATGCTCTTTCTTCTACCTTCTTAACATACTCTACCCTCTTGAAGATATAGTGTATATTTATAGTAACTATTTTAATATTGTTCTATGCTAATTCAATCTTCTGTGCCATTTTAGGATCTGTTTCTATTGATGGAGTTTTCTTATTACGGGTTCTAGTTTCATGCTTCTTTGCAAGGCTAATTATTGATTGGATGCAAGACATTGTGAATTTGTTTTAGAGGTACTAGATATTTTGTCGTCATATAAATATTTTTGAACTTTGTGCTAGGATGTAGTTAAGTTATTTGAAAACAGTTTGGTAATCTTCAGAGCTCTCTCTCTGTGCAGCTCTCTCATCACTGATAATCTGCCCTATCAACTCTAGCTGCCTTGACTTCTTGGACTCCTAACACCATCTTCTCAATTCAGGAAGACTACCAACCTCTGCCTGCATTCCACCTCCTTGCATTGTAGCCTGGAAATACTCATTAGGTGGTCAGATGGTACAATCAGAGGTCTCACTTCATTTGTTTCCTCTTTCTCAGAGAATTTACTGTCCTACGTTGGTGATGTCCAGTGTCTGAAAACAATTGATTTGTATATTTTTCCAAGATTTTAATTGCTTCAGGTGAGAATCAAATCTAGTCCCTGTTACTACATCTTGTCCCAAAGCAGAAGTTGCCCTTCTATTAATTACAAAATTCAGATATTCACTGACTATAAAGAAACTACTTTAGTCAGAAAATCCTTTCTTGCTTTTAGTTTGTCTTTCAACACATAATAAAAATCTAGTTGACATGTTTTGGGTGATGACTATGAAATAGACTCAGACTGTTCCATTTAAATAGATATTATTCTTGAACAGTGAAGGATCATTAACTCTTTTCATGCTGGAAATAATTAGATTCAAGAATCTGAAAATCAAGATGGCAGAAGTTATAGTCTCTAAAATGACAAATAATATTTTAAAACAAATGATTTGAGATATCAGCAATTCCTTGACCTATTAAAAGTGTTTGCCTTCACTCATCTGGAAGAAACAATGCTGCTGAGAAAGAATTTGCTATGGTATCAAGAAATTAAGTACTTTAAGCTTCAAGCTATTTGTTGTTCACATCAGGATTGGCCAAATTACCTGATTATTCAGAGTCTGTCTATGTTATGTTTCAGTTCCTCAGTCACAGCATTTTTAGAGCAGTACTGTAACCTCAACCTAATCCTTAGCAGTGGCCATGAAGGCTGAAATGGATATATGGATACATGGATAAATGGATATATGGACTATATGGATACTATAGCAGTTTTTCTTACAGCTTTAGTTTCTTGAAAAAAATGCTGTTTGAAAGTAAGAATTACTCTAAATATCTACATTATCAACTTCAAATTGGTATAGAAAATGTAACGTCTGTTATTGATACAGATAAATACAGGGTATTCTGCAATTTTTACATTTCTGCATTTATTTGAATCTGAATTCCTTATGGTAAAATATCCAATTAACTCGCAGTCACTGCTTGTCAAACAATGTAACCCTACTTAGTATGTCAACAATTTTGTTTTCAAAGGTATATCTATTTCATTAAATAATTATTATTTTATTAATATAGTAATACTTTTCCCCTTCCAGGTGCTCAAACATTTAGATACTGTCATCCTTTGGGAACGGGTACTTTGATTAAATCTTTGCCTATTATACATTAAAGTAGCCTATTAAATATTCAATTAGTCATGGTTATGAGACCTCATGGCTTTTTCTACATATTCTAAGTCTCTTTTTGAGATGCTATTTCCTCTTTTTCCTAATCCAAAATTAAATAACTAAGGTCTCCCAACCATCTTTAGGCACTTATGGTGTAATGCTTTCAACTTCACCATTTTCTGAAGGACATTTTTCCTTCCTTGGCAGTGATGTGGTACTTCTTTTCTCCATCCGTGGCTGACAGGAATTCCTGATTTTTTTTATTTTGTTTCTTTTTCTTCACAGACTTTCATGGAAATTTCTTTAATGGTAGTGGTTGAGGAGGAACATCTTGCGTGAAGATGATTTGAACTAGATAAGTGAGATCATCTTTTGAATAGCATCCAACATGATCTTGTCTGTCTCTGATCAAGTCTTTATTGCTCAACTCCATGGGAATCAATATTTTTCCCATAAATCTAATATTTATGGTTTTACAGGAATAAAGAAGGAAATTTTTTATGTTATTGGTTAGGTTGGGTTCTAAGCCAGTATCAGACTTGATACCATGGCAAATTCTACTACAGGGCAGTTCACTTTTCATAAAGGAAGGTTTTAATTACAAGTAATTCCTGGACAGATTCACTCTTCTCTCTGCATAACTCTTCCAAATAGGATTGGTCAGGCCAGGGCCACTGTATTACAAAATGTGGTATAGTTAAATGGTGACCCCTGGGGTTATCCCACACACATCCTTGGGCCAGGTTATCCTCAAATTTCCTAGAGCCTGAATTTCTTGTCTGTTATTCTTCACCAAGGACTTATATATAAATGCTTTTCAAGAGATTAAATTCCTTTGTAGTCAATGGCCTGCATGCTTTTTCATCTCTGGGAGGGTTTTGTCCTTTACTGTTATGGTCATCTTCACCTAAGATGGAGGCAATTCCCTCCTTTCAGTTACTCAGACCAAAAGCCTTGTATTAATACCTGCATGCAATTCTTCCTTTTAAAAATAACCCATAGCCAATGCAACAGCAAATCTGCTTATCTCCAACTTCCATTTAAACACATATTTTAGTTATTTTGGGCATGGCTTTTCTTTACTACATTCATGAGACAACTTTATAAACTGCAACAAAAACAGATGGTTTGAGAGCTGGGTTGGAGCTAAGATTTAAAGAAAAAGTGAGTCCAACAGCACTGAAACTATTCCAGTCCATGGACAAACAAGGAAACATCCCATTTATTTCAAGAAATAAGTGTCGTATTCAGAACAAAGTCCTGGGGGCCTGAGATTCATAGACTGAGGGTAGATGTCCCATTTGGGTCACATCTCAGTCCCCAAGAGCCCTGCCTGGGGACCCTGTGCTACTTATTGGAGGCAACTCCTATTCAAAGATGTGTGTTTGATTTTTTTTTTTAAATCAACCTGATACTTGTCATTAAATTGGCCCAATCTACTTACATTTATTGTAGCCATTCATTTCTAACATCTTGTTTAATGCTTTCTTCATCTCTTCCCTCTTGCCTATTTTTGAATTGCACATTTTTTCCTTCATTGTATTTTTTATCTTTACTTCTCTTTTTTCGGTGGTTACTTTGGAAATGTGTCCTCCATCGTTAATTTGTTAAAGTCAAAAGGTAGGTTGTATATTTACCACCCTCCCAAACATTACAAAGATCTTAGAATACTTTATCTTCAATCAGTCCTTACCAGAGAATATTATTGTTTTTGTATATTTATCCTTTTTTTTTTTTTACTTATAAGACATTATCATTTTGTTTAACATAGTCAAAATCTGTTTAGATTCACATATTCACCAATTTACTTGCTCATCATTTTTACTTCTTCTTGAATATTTCATCTTAGCACACTCTCTTTAGGGAAATATTTGGTCAAATCCATCAGGAGACAAGTATAAGAATGTATGTATAAGTCTCCCCTATAATGTCCAAACCTGGACAACCCACACATCCATTCAACAGTATACTGGATAAATATTTTGTTATATTCCGTCAGTGGAAATCTATAAAACTATGAAAATTAATGAATTTATTTTGTACAGAAAAAGTGAATAAATCTTAATAAAACAAGGCTGAGCAAAAGGAGTAAAGTCACAAAATGCATATTGTGTAATTTTATTTACATGAAATTTTAAAAATGCAAACGGAATAGTATGTTGTTTAAGGATACAGAAACGTGTAATGCAATTATAAAGAAAAACAAAGAAATGATAAATACAAAATTCAGGAAGATAGTTACGTCTGAAGGATAAGAAAAAGGACTGGCATCTGAGAAGAGAACACAGAGCACATGTAATAAAAATGTTCTCTCTCTTAAACTCATTGATGAGTACAAGGATGTTTGCTCTATGTTCAAATATTGTGCCAAAGGCATTCCACCTATTTCCTCCCAGTTTCTACCTCCTTGAAGTTAGGCAAGGCCATGGAATTGGTTCAAGCCAATAAGTTGTAGTCAGGATTGATGTCTGTGTGTGTGTGTGTGTGTGTGTGTGTGTGTGTGTGTGTGTGTGTGAAGTGTGTGTTACTTCTGGACCAAAGCATGAAAAAGTCAGTGAATGACCCTCCAGCTAACTCCTTCTCTCCCATAGCCTCATGTTGAGATGGGGGAGCCACAAGATCATAGCAGCCTGAATTGCTGAGCCATTGCATGGAGAGTAACTCTGGAGAAGTGTCCAGGCCAGCAGCTGATTTTGCAGAGATGAGAAGTCCATGTTTATTGTGCCAAGTCACGGCCATTTTAGGGTTGTTTGTCACTACAGTATAACAACCTGGACTAATGCAAGTATTTTTACAAATACTCTTTTATGTTTATTCAATATTTAACAAAATCAAGTTAGAAGACTCACATTAAAAATTTCAAAGAATACAAACCACCGAAGAAAGAGCACCACCCAGGACTTAGGTATAAGTAGGTCATGACTACTTCCAAACTTCTCTAGCTTGAATGGTAATGAAATTACCATGCTGATCTATTGACCACCTGTTGGGTTCAGAGAAAAGTAAATAGAGCAGTGGGCATTCATTAGAATCAGCTCTATGGTGCTCAGCCAAGGAATGGCCTTGCTGACTCTGGCCTGTTTTGCATCGTTATTGAACTTGGCCACATGTATACGTCTGAGCTCCCCCAGTGGGGTTGAACATTCCTTGAGGACGGGATTATGATGTTTCTTGCACCTTCCTGCCATCTTCATCCTGGTAACAGGCTTGTGAGTGATCCTCAGGTACTTGTTGCATTGAGCTCAGAAAGCGTTCTTTTCCTCTTCAGCTGAAGTTATTGACAGCTGCCACATCCTCCCTGCCCTCTCCCACCTTGCCAAGCACCTTTGGCCTAGGGGCCTGCCAAACAAGACCCAGGGGACACAGTTTTCTAAGAAAAGCTGGCTTCTCCAGCAGGGAGGATTTGCCAGCGGCGGGATGTCATGCGAAACAGATTGCAGACGCCTCGCCTCCGTGGCCATCAGAATCAGAAATGTTTGCCTGCCAATCAGCATTACGGTGAAGAACTGTGACATGACAGTTGTCTGACTTGTGTTAATACGTTCTAATCTTGCAAACTAATTTTGTTCCCCCATTTGGCCATCCCTGTATTGTGTTTGGCCTGCCAGGGCTGGCACCATCCATCAATCTTAGTTAGTGGCCTGCTCCTTCTACCTTACAGCTGAGAGTGTCCCTGGTCCCATCAAGACACCCATACCCCCCTCAACAAAGCCTTCTTTTCAATCAGCCTGTAAGAATGCAGTCATTTGGTTCAGAACAAAGATGCATGTTCTTGTCTGCGAGGGCTGACAAGATGACCATTGTCTGATGACGTTTTTCAGGATGGCTTTTCTGGGGGGAGAATTCTCCATGCCACAAGGAGAACATTGTGGGACTAGTTGTCATTTATGAGCCAGTGAAACATGTTAAATTTGTTGGAGTCAAACTCCCTGACCTCTCTTTGGGCCTAGTTTCCCCATCTGGATGTAGAGGTCTGGGCTACATGATCACCAAGGTATTTTTTGTCTCTGAAATTTGATCAATTCAGTCCATCATTCTATGGCTGTTGATCCTCATGTCTGACAATAGCATTTTGTTTCAAGTTCTCTTTAGGTTACTATTTTAATACTTTGGGGGACGCATAGTGGTGTTACAAACCCCTTGAAAATCTGATGAAAGAGTTAAAACCTTTCTCCCTGGAAAAATGTACCGACACAAAACTTGTACTTAAAATTTCCTGAGGTTTGTGACTCCTAAAAGTCAATTTGTGGTCTCTAGAGGTTGAGAAACCTAATTTTGATTTGTGTCCTGATTTTATTTCTTACTCTGGCATTTACCTTATTTTTAAACCTGCAAGCCATTTTAAATGATTTTTTTTTCATTTTTTTCAACATTTTGTATTGAAAAATTTCAAAACTACAGAAAAACAGAAAGTTCCGATGGATATTCACCTACCCTGTAACTATTAATAGATTCACCAACTGTTATATTCGCTATGTTCTCCTTGTCCTCTTTCTCCTCCTCCTTCTTTTCCCACCTCAACCCTCGCTTATCCACCCCCCCCCCCCCCCCCTCCCCCACCCCCCTCCCCCCCCCCCCTCCCCCACCGTATGCTGGAGGCTGGGTTTTGGAGATATATAAAACCCAGCCTCTTCCCTTTCCTCTTCACTATCTTGTGGGATGATAAGAGAAAGACACTGTTAATTGCATAGAAAGCAAACGTCACCAATGCCACATTAGAGTCATAATAAGATACTGTGGAGTGAGAGAAGAGAAACATTTCTACTAGAGGTAAGGGTCTGGGGACTGATTGGCAAAAGGTATCATGAAAGGGTAGCAGTTACCCTATCCTTGAAGAATGGGCACTTTTGGTGTAGGTTATAGTGTGAGCAAAGGTATTGAACTGGCTTGGAGCAGAGTGAATATGAGCAAAGATAGATACAGTTCTCCTTTGGAATTGTTTGTATTATTTTTCTATCCAACTGGCCCGACCCTAAATGAATCCATCCCCTACCAAAGCCTTTAAAAATATCCCTGAGAGAACCTAGTACTCTGGGTCATTTCTGGAGCCCTTCGTCCCTTTATCAATGAAAGAGAAGAGATGGCTTTTTCTGCTCACATGACACTTGGATAAGGATCAGGTAAGGGTTACTATACAACCTGGCCTCCTCTCCCCATCTAGTCTCTTAAATCCCTTCCTGGGATCAGGTAGGGGTTGATCCAATCTTCTCAGCCAGAACTGCCAGCATTGAGTGTTCACCAATTTTGAAATCCATTGAAAAGCAAGGAGCACCTGCGATTTTCTGATGAGCCACAAGAGGGGGAAGTGTGAACACAAATGAAAAAGCGGGGAAAAAACCCACACAAAAACAAAACCCAGCTGGGAAGTGAACAGCTTTTCTGAGCCCTCATTTCTGATGCAGGCTAGCAGTTTCAATCTGTTAGTTTCTCTGTCTCTGTCTCTGTCGCCTCTCTCTGTCACTGTTCTTTCTCTGCCCCTCTCTCACTCTGTCTCTCACTTTCCCGCTGGAATTTCTCTGGGAAAAAAATGCAAATTTGTTTTTCTGCCTCTAGGTTCAGAAATCAGTTGCACAATTTCTAGATGGGGGGAGTTAAAGATCTGAGGGGCTTTAACTTTAATTTGAATATCAGTCAATGGGGAGTTTTTGCAGCTAAGCTCCTCATTTCTCACAAAAACAAAACAGAAAAGCCTAAATGAAATCAGTGCCGTTTGGCTACATTAATACTAACATTTAACAATTGTGTAGCCTTCTCCTTGTGCCAGGTGCTGTTCTAAGTGCTTTGCATAGGATGAACCCTGTTAATCCTCCTAGCTACCCTCTGGGGTCGGTACTATTATTGTCATCATTTTACAGATGAAGAATCCGAGGCACAGAGATGTCAAAGAGCTTGGTCAATATCACACAGCTAGTGTCAGAGGTGGGATTTGAAGGGGGCAGTCTGAGCTGAGACTTTCTGCTCTTAATCTCCCTATAGTAGCTAGATCTTAAAATTAATGAGTGTATAATGTTCAAAACAAAGGAGGTGATGACCCTAATACAGCCTCCCACAGTCAAATCAGATCTGGTTGTGTTCAGCTCATAGGAGCATATATTAAAAGAGATAGTTAACATTTGGAGCTGCCCAGGTGCAGCTGATGACCTTAGAAATAAGGTCATATGCAAACCATTTGGCTCAAGTGAGGGGATTTAGTCTGGCAAAAATGAAACAAAACAAAAGAACCCAAGAGTAGAGGCCAGAAAAATTGTTATCAAATATTTGCAGAGACTCTGAGACCTGTCTCTTTGGAGGTTCAACAACTTTCTTTCACAGATAGTGCCCCTGCCCATCGGCACTTCCTGAGCAGGCGGAATATCTGTGGCTTATTTGGGTCAAGGTTTCCTGATCAGTCCCAAGACTGGCAGGAATTCCATTATCTGGGAAGAAGACTGACCCTCAATCATTGGAGCTTCCTTTGCCGCCTGAGAGGTTGTTCAACCAGGGCTTACTTTCCTAGACTGTAGGGTTAGGTCTGCATGTGTCAGTGATAAAATGCAATTTGACATGTCCTCATGAGTCACTTCAAACATAACAGGAGTATCTTTTCCTTAAAAATAATGCACATTTAATATAGAAAATTTAGACATTATAGTAAAGTACAGAAAAAAATATCTTACATTATCCCATCACCCTGAGGAAGCCAGTGTTAACATTTTATTATACTTTCTCCTGGTCCTTTTTTCCTATGCATATATCCTTTCCACAGTCTTCTTAATGGTTCTGAAAGGAATCCTTTCTGGAGAGCCATAAAGAAAACTCAGAGAAATGTCGCAGTCCATTATGAAGCATGAGTCAGAGCTTCCTTCAGCCTCAAGAGAATGTCTTTGGTGAAAATATTTCAAAAAACATTCTGAAAAAAAAGTAATGAGTTTATTTCTTCTAGGACCTCCTCTAAAGAGTGGGGATTACTGAGGCAGAGAACAGAGTGTGGAGTATTTGGACTTCATAATAGCACGAGGTGGGGAGGGGAAGAGAAAGCCAGGCCTGGCATCTTTTGTGGGCCAGGCACTGAGCTGGACACTTCACTCACTTATTCATTTATTCAAGAAATATGAGTGCCTATAGTGATGGGCACTGGGGATGTAGTGGTGAGTACAAAGGATGTGCTGTGGATCCTGCTCTTAGAGAGAAACCAGTGTCAAGGGGAAAGCTGAGAGTAACTAGTGGAGGGAACAATCAGAGAATATAATATGCAACCGAACACAGACAAGGGTTGGGTAGTTGGGAAAAGCTTGCCTTACGGAAGGGGGATTGGATCTGAGGTCTAAAGAATAAAATGGAGTTGGGTGAGGGGAGAGGAAAAAGAGAGAACATTCCAACAAGAAGGTAGAGTATATGCAAGTGTTTAGCTGGAGGGTGCATGGCATATTCCTGGAGAAGAAATGAGACCAGATAGACTGCAGAGAGGGAGCAGAGAAGTGAGGCAGTTAAATTTAGAGACTCTAAAAAAGAATGAGCTATAGTACATGCAGCAACACGGATGAATATCACAGACTTAAACTTGAGTAAAAGAAGCCAGACACAATAGCGTGCACAGCGTATAATTCATTTAAACTAAGTTCAAGAACAGGTAAAACTAATCTGTGGTGACAGTCAGGACAGTGGTTATCTCTGAGGAGGCTGGCATTCACTGGGAAGGGGCACAAAGGAAGCTTATGAGGTGCTAGAAAATGTCTATTTCCAGATGATGGTGACCCCAGTGTATACGTATGTAAAATTTCATCACGTTGTATGCTTAAGATTAGTGCACATGACATACTTTACTGAATGTACAATCTAACTCCATGAAAAAATACAATAGACACATTTTAAATGTATAATAAACCACTCAAAGTGAAATCCATGGGCTAATGCTGCTCTATGAGCTGTTTGCTACCAGTGGGCAAGCTTCCTCCAGAATGCAAATCAACACACGACTTCTTTCGTGGAGAAAGTCTCACTGGCACAGAATGCTAGCAGCATGCTTGTGCTGGTGATGTAGCACCAGTGGAGGTGAGAGATGATGCAGCTTGGATTGCAATGAAGAAGTGGGGGATGAGAGAAGTTAATGAAGAGTCCTGTGAGGTTTGGTTTGGTTTTGTTTCTGTGTGAGGTTTTTACAAGTTAGGAAATTGAGATTAGAATGGTGACTACTGTGGTCTGAATGTTTGCATCCCCCTCTCCAAATTCATATGTTGAAGTCCTAACCTCTAAGGTGATGGTATTATGAGGTGGGGACTTTGGGAGATTACTAGATCATGAGCTGTGCTTTCATGAATGGGATTAATGTTCTTTTCAAAGGGGTCCCAGAGAGCTGTCTTCTGCCTTCTGCCACGTGAGGAGGCAGCGAGAAAACACCATTTTCAGTCTTGATCTTGGGCTTCTCAGCCTCCAGAAGTGTAAGAAATAAATCTTCATTGTTTATACCCAGTCAATGGATATTTGTTATAGCAGCCTGAGTGGACTAAGCCAATGACATAAGCATCCAAGGTCATGCAGTTTGTAAGGGGTAGGCTATTCCAATTCACCATTTCTTTGCAAAGAAATAAAGAAATAATTTGAACACCCTTATATTTTTCTATAGAAAAGGGCTGCTATAAGCAACTTTCCAAAGAGAATCCTAACTTTTTTTGCTTCCAAATGCAGAGCTCAATCGTCCTCTAATATTCAGATAACAACGTCCGTTAATGAACCTTTACTCTGGGGCCAGTGCCCTTGGATATTTTTTCACATCTTGTCTCACTGGAGCCTCCAAATAATCCCCTGAGGGAGGTATTATTAACATGCCCATTACCATTTGAGAAAATTAAACATAAAGAGTTGAAATGCTTTTTTTTCCTGGGGTCACAAAGGTTTGAATTCACCAGGATTTGAACTTGGGTCTACATTTCATTCATTGCACTATGCCCAGTCATGCTTCCTTGCATGTGTCCTTTTCAGTGAGGAAGCAGTGGCTGAGTTTGAGCCATTGAGTGATTTATCTGTGGTTGAATACACATTGAAGGGACCTGCTCTGGGCTCATGGGGGTTTCAGAAGGAAGAGTCATATACATTGCTTTTGATGTTCACCAGGGCAACTCCATTCTAGGCCTTACGAAACTGTTTCTCCCAGCCACCTGGCCTATATCTTACAACAACTAACACAGCAACACTCCCTTGAGTCATTTGTTTAGGGCAGCATAAAGGGCTTGGTTGGGGGCTACACTACCCAGGGACAAGGAGGAGATGCAGACTGTGTGGCTGAATATTATGCACCACCAAGGAGTTAGTTCCACTAAGACCCGTAGGATTTTAGAGTAGAACCAGACCTAGGTCAGTTCTAGATGCCAGCAAGGAATACCTGCAGTCATCGTAGTTACCTAATCTCTTTGTGGCTACTTGGACCAATTAGTCTGAACACAAACATGGACCTAGAAACAGAATGACATTTTGAGTCTATTATCCTGGATTTTGTCTCCACCTACCCACTCTGATTAGGTGAACACTGAGATACAACTTTTTAAAGCCTCAGCTTCCTTACTAGTAACATGGAATAACAATATCTGAACAGTATTGATATTGAGATTCAATGAGATCATATATGTGTAAATGCCTACCATTGAGATTGCTTCATACCAGCTATTCAATACATTATTTTTCTTTGTTTTTCATGAAACTGGCTTTCTTTATATTTTTTCTCACTGTCACCCAATTCCCTTTAGGATTCAGTTGTTGTTCTCAGTGTAGTTTTCGTGTGTGTGTGTGTGTGTGTGTGTGTGTGTGTTTTCTTGTTCCAGAAGATGGATCCATCTGGGGTGGGAGGTGATCCCTGAGGAGTGAGAGGAAAACAGTGTGGGTTTTTGCAACGTGACTCTCTCTCCATTCCCATTTGCTTCTTCTCCCTTAAGTCAGGGCAGTGACCTTGAATAGGCTTTGATGGGTTTCCTAAAGGAGGTTTGGAGAAGAGAGGGTCATAGGGTGAGAAGAAAGCAAAGGGAGTGCCTCCCTAGGTCTGAAACCCCATGCCTGCACATTCCAGTTCACATGGTGCAGGCAGCGACTCCCACCCCACCCACTCCTGGTGCATCTCTCCTCCACCAGCACCTCTCAACCCTGATTTTCTGGCATTGGGGAGGGAAGAGACGCTGTGGTTGAATTGGGGGAATAAATGGTTTTCTTGTTTCTGAGAGGCAGAAGGCAGCCACGGGGTCCCCTAAACATGCCTGGAGCCATTGCCAGTGGCCTCTGAAACCATGCGTACCAGGGTGCCTTCTCTGGTTCCCACCCACCTTACAGGTTATAGGCTTCCTGTATACCAGTGCCAGGGCAATGTGTCTGATGCTTTGGCTTAGTTTCATTTTAGAGAAGAGCTGGAACCATAACCCAAGGAAGGAGCCTCTGCAGGCTGTTTGACCCAGGGGAGAGAAAAACTCCTCATTTTCTTTCATGATGGCAAAGGATTGATCTAGTGATTTTTTTAAGGCCTCTTGGTGTCCACAGCTCAAAAAAACAGGTGATTTTGCAATGTTGTTTCCAGTAAGTAAATCCTTCTCTTTTGTTTTCATTTTAAGAAGGCTTAAAAAGGCAGCAGGAACAGAAGCCTTGAACGTTTAGGATACGGGCAACTTGACACAAGGTGATGAGCTGTACTAACATTTGTTTCTGTGGAAAGGTTTGCAATCGACCAAAGAGCAAGACAAATAACCACATGGCTTTTTAAGAACGAGTGATGAGAAAATTCCTTCATTTTGGAAGGCAGGAATGAGTTTGTGCAAGTTGGACACGGTGGCAGGAGGTGAGGAATAGAGTCAGGGAAGGACTTCTAGCAGCTAAGGAGTGTATTTCTGATCCAATGAGGTTGCATGACTTGGGGGCAGGGTAGTGAGATGTGAGTGGATGATGGAAAGAAAGTGCTGCTCACTGTCCCTGAGTTATGGGGAGAAACTGGATCAGGAGGAGGTTGCTTTTCTGCCCTGGTTTCCTCCTCCCACTGGATTTGGAAGGAAGTGGATTCAGTGTTAGTGAGTCTTCCTTGGAGCACTAGCTGAAAAATCTACAGATTAGGTGACTAGGAAGGACTTGATGGCCCTAAAGTCCCTCTTTTGTGGTGGGCTTCAGTTAGTGTTCCTGCTCTGCTCTACAGCTAGGATATTACATTAGTAGAGGGAACCAACATTCCATGGGCTTTTTAACCCTAAGATCCTGGTATAGTCTTTGAAATTCCCACAGTGTAGTGAAAGAAACAGAAAATGATCAAAATGGAAGAAACTGCTTGCTATGATAGAAGCATAAACAAAAAA
Organism: Theropithecus gelada; assembly: GCF_003255815.1. Taxonomy (NCBI): domain Eukaryota; kingdom Metazoa; phylum Chordata; class Mammalia; order Primates; family Cercopithecidae; genus Theropithecus; species Theropithecus gelada. Next base: position 50,209,643 of record NC_037682.1, on the reverse strand, counting down.
ACTCTGGGGTCCAGAAGAGAGAGCAGCCATGTATTGAGGGATAGAAGAACTTCACAGAGGAGGTGATGTTTGATATGGGTTTTAAAGGATGAATAGGAGTTTGTCAGTCAAAGAGCATGAGGGAAGGCAGTCTAGTAGAGAGAAAGACACGTAAAAAGGCACAGAGATAGAAGAAGGCATGACATGCTGGGCTATAGTGAGTGGTGAAGTGAGAGTGAGGGATGTTGGGATGGAGTGACGGGAGGCACACCGAGGAAACTAGTCTGTCTCCAGGGTGAAGAGCCTTGGATGTCATGCCAGGAAGCTTGAACTTACATCTGTGAGGAAGGGAAAATTAGCAGAGTTTTACTTTTTAAACTTTATTTATGACACGAACTCTCTCTATATATTTATTTTTGAAGAATTAGTAATACAGATAAGTAAACAAAAATAATCACTTTTAACCGTACCCCACTGAAAATAACTACTGGTAACAATCTGATCTATATCTTTTCAGAACTCTATATCTATCTATCTATCTATCCATCATCTATCACCTCTTAATCTATTCCTCTTTCATAAATAACAACATTATTCACACAAAAACACATACACTCACACATACATAAGCACTGTATGTATATAAGCCCCCCCACACATAGTCATCTCTCCATATCTGCCGAGAATTTGTTCCAGGACCCCCAAAAGAATACTAAAATCTGAGGATGCTCAAGTCTCTTATATAAAATGGCGTAGTATTCTCATACAACCTATACACACCCTCCTGTATACTTTAAATCATCTCTAGAATACTTTTAAAATCTAATAAAATATAAATGCTATGTAAATAGTTGTATATTTTTTCATTTTTTCACTATTATAGTGTTACTTTTATTGTTTTTTTTTCCTCAAATATTTTCAGTATCTGGTTGGTGGAACCTGCTAATACAGAGGCCTGACTGTGTATATTCTCTTTAATTATTTGGATTTTTAAAAATTTAACATTTGTTCATTGCCAATGAATGTATTCCCTGGCCTCATCCTTTTTGTGGCTACATGGTATTTTAATGTATGCATCCACATCTGGAATTCATTTAACCAGACTTCTATTATTGGAGATTTGGGTGATTTTCAATTTTCTCTGTTGTAAACAATTCTGTAACAAAAATCTTTGCAAGCATGTACTTGTGTAATTTTCTGATTCTTTCCTTTGAATAAATCTATAGAAGTATTATTGACAACTTTTTGGAACTTTTAGAAGTTTAAATACGCAGGATGGGTTTCAAGCAGGGAAGCAGCTATAAGATTTTTACGTAGAAAGCTCATTCTGGCTGCAGGTTGTCTAGAGAGGTCAGGAAAAGAGCTACTTCAAGGGTTGATGAGGACTTGAGAAATAGAAATGAAAGAGAAATTTAGGAGATAAAATTAACAGAAATATTTGTAATTTGATATATGGGATAGATTTGCAGAGTGTAAATGTAAATTTTTAACAGTAAAAAAATGTTTTAAGGCAATGATAGTCTTTCCTTTACAAAATGGAGGAAGAGAAAGCTAGTGTCCAATAGTGTTACAGGCTTGTGTTCCCCCACCATGCCCAAATCCATATGCTGAAGTTCAAGATAATAGTACTTCAGGATATGACAATATTTGGAGCTGAGTCTTTAAAAAGGTAACTAAGTGCACATGAGGTCACTAGGATGGGCCCTAATCTAATATGGCTGATGTCCTTGTAAGAAGAGGATATTTGGACACTGTTGGATACAGAGAGAAGACTGTTGAAGACACAGGGAGAAGAGCGTCATCTACAGGCCAAGGAGAGGCTTCAGAATAAATCAACCCTGCTGATACCTTGATCGCCCTCTAGAATTGTGAGAAAATAAATTTCTGTTGTTAAGCCCCGACTTGTCTGTAGTGCTTGTTATGGCAACCCTAACAAACTAATACAACTAGAAAACAGGATTAGATAGCAGGGTTTGTTGCTGTTGTTGTTGCTGAGACGGAGTTGGCTCTGTTGCCCAAGTTGGAGTGCAGTGGTGCAATCTCAGTTCACTGCAAGCTCCGCCTCCCGGGTTCACACCATTCTCCTGCTTCAGCCTCTCGAGTAGCTGGGACTACAGGCGCCTGCCACCACGCCCAGCTAATTTTTTTTTTTTTTTTTTTTTTGGTAGTATTTTTAGTAGAGACGGAGTTTCACCGTGTTAGCCAGGATGGCCTCAATCTCCTGACCTCTTGATCCACCTGCCTCGGCCTCCCAAAGTGCTGGGATTACAGGCGTGAGCCACCCCACCCAGCCTTTAAAAGGTTTTTTGAATTCTCCTTCTCCACTTTCTTCTTAGCCACAAATGGGTTTGTAATAGTTCGGTAGCAAAGGAGCTCAGTGGTATAATCAAACTCTGTTTACTAAAGATATAAAAATAGTACAACTAATCAAATCAAAATTGTGTTATCAAAGGAATTCCCATCAATTTTCTAACCATTTACCTGATAACTCTCTCATTTGATTAAATTTTTTTTTTCTTTTTTTATGAGCAATTGATCTTTGTAAATTTTCTGCATATTCCCAGGGTTAAGTGTTTTAGTGTATAATTATCCTACATTGTGTTTGTGAACTTCCAACAAGCTGCCCTCCATTCTTTGTGGACAATTTCATCCTTGGGTTTGTTTACCTATGATTATTAACATATTTAAATGCAACTGCATAATTTTGATGCTTAATTTCAAGTTGATACGTTGAGATGTTTGAAGAGGAAATTAATGTAGCCGATAAAATAACTTCAATAATTTTCAGGCATTTTAAAAGAGTATGTAAGGGTACAGCAAGAATGTTACAGAATTTTGTTCATGGAAATTATTGGAAACTTATTTATCTCTGGCATGAGCATTGCTCCTAAAATATTCTCTAAAATGCTACCATCTTGGAAAACCTGCCAATTCAAGATCAAATTGACACATGATGTTTTCCTTGTGTGGGCTACTTTGAGGGAGTCTTGAGCTGCTTGGTCATCTGGAATACTGAAAGGCAGTCCATAGGCCTTTGCCATTTCAGAAGAATCTGACTCAATTATCTCTCAAGGAAAAGTAACCTTTATCTAAAGCTGATGGGACAAGTACCTGGGTGACCCATGTTTCTTTTGGAAAACTCCCGTGTTCTAAGTTTAGATTAGCTGGAGTCTGGAAACTGAAGAAGCATCCTCATTGAACTTCGCTCTACCCTCTCTGGGTTATGGAATGTCTATACAGGCCTGAGGCTAGGATAGTCCATGACAAGCTCAGGACATCAGGATCTTACTTTAGGTCTTTTCCATCCTCTAACATTTTCTAAGTATGTTGTCTGTGCCAAGTTCTGTCCCAGGCACCGGTGATACCAAAAAAGACAAGCCATTCTTTCCTCAAAAAGCTCACAATATTACCAAGACCTTTATCTCTAATTGCGCTTTGCAGGACATGAGAGCACAATTAGAGATAAAGGTCTTGGTAATATTGTCCTGTTCAAATAAATGTGAGACAATACAAGAAATGATGTATATTCTATCCCTTTCTAAGAGTCACACTGTACAACAACATACTAAGGGTTCTACTGCAGACATTAAAAAAAAGAAAACGACAACTTGTAGGTAAAATATCTAGAAACATGACAAGGAATACACTTCAGAAAATGCTGAGATTGTGGTGTGTTCCAGTCCTGGGATTCCTGCTGCCCATGGTCCTCTTGGTAACTGTCAAAGTTACAACTCACCTGATCTTTTGCTTGCCTTTCTTGGGTACCGATTTTACACGGCATTCATTTATATAGGCCAAATCATTTTACAAGAACCCCAAGGGCTTCCTTGAATTCTTTTCCTGTTACAGGAGATTTTATTGTTTTAAATATTGCTTACAGTAAGTGCGTCACTGGCTGGGAATCTTTGGTTAAACTGAGATTTCAGAGTAATAGAATCCAATCCAGTCTCTAGGGTTCATTGTGCACGTTGTTGGTTGGGTTTTCACTCAGATTTACAAGGACAATTACAGTTCCACTGGTTTAAGCTATCCAATGAAGGTCTCCCTGAAGGCAGGGACTGAGGTTCTTCTCTTGTCCGTTTGTTCACCTGCCCATGGCCAAATATCCTCCTTCCCTTATGACGCAGAGAAAACTTCCCATAGTACTGTCAAGATTGAGTTGTTTCTTTCAAGTTTCAAGTCAGTAGCCCCGCTTATATGAATGTTACATTAGGTATACATCAAAGTCTTAGCATTCTCCCTCCTACCACCTTCGTCTTCAAGCTTACATATCCTACTTTTTTTGACCAAAGGTTAGGCTGAAGAAAGTTCAAGAAAACCTCAGACATGGCCATCTTCCCACTTTCTCAGCCTTCACATGGCTTGGGAATGTTATTTCCTGTTGTGTTTCTTGAGTTTCAGCCCCATTCCGGCCTCATCACCACCATTCCGTCAAATCTCTTGTGAATAGCTTGGCAAGCCACCTCTGAGCACTACACTAATGTCAGTGAAAGAGGGTGAAGAAGAAATGATATTTTGAAGAACTGAGAATTAATAATAATGAAAACTTGTGTGTGGATATCAAGGTTATCTTTTCTTCTCCCCCATTGGCTCATGTTTTTGAAGCTATTTCATTCTAAAATGGCTTTGCCTTGGGGACACAGATAAGAATCAGACAAAGCCGAGGTCCTTCCTGTAAATGTCACAGGAGCCCCCACTCAGTGAGCTGGTCTGTCCCATTCCAAATCGGGCAGCATTGCTCAATTCACTAAGTTTGTGCTTAGGTCTCTTAGAGACTCGATGTATGTCATCCATTATTCATGATTCATTCAGCTATCACCTGTGGGAGAAAAACAAATGAAGACAATGTGGTTCCTTCTCTTAAAGAACTCACAGTCCAGTGGTGGAAGTAGGCTCCCAATCAGGTCATTGAAATATTGATATGCATGCAAAAGGTAAAGGCATAGGGAGGGCGGATGGGGGCATAAAGAAGAGGTGCCTAATGCAGCCTGGGGATGGAGGATGTTAGAGTTGGCATCTTTTTAAATGGAATCTTAAAGTAGGGGGCAACAGAGCTGTTCCACAAAGAGGCAGGTAGGAAATAGTTTAGGCGTTGGTGTCCATACAGTTACTGTCACCAATGTGCAATGCTGCCATTGTAGCAGAAAGGTCATAGACAATAGGTAAACAAATGGATATAGCTCTATTCCAGTAAAACTTTATTTATGAACTCAGGCAGATGGATTTGGCCTGCAGTCATAGTTTGCTGACATTATCTTAAAGCATAATAATAACAAATAGCTAGCTATACAATGCCTACTAGATACCAAACATGGCGTACACACAGACACACATATATATGCAAGCACATATACTTATTTAATCCTCACAATGACCCTATGAAGTAAATATCCTAATCTCCATTTTATAGTAGAGGAACTGAAGGCACTAACAGGTGAAGAAAATTGCCCAAAGTTGATTAGCTGTTGAGTAGTAGAGCTGGGATTCAAACTTTTAAGTTGTCCCTAGAGTCCAGGCACTCAATGACTACTCTACACAAGGCAAGAATAAGGGAGTGGATATACTATGAAGAGGAAACAGCATAAGCAAAGACCCACAGGCAAGAAATTGTATGAAGAGTGCACAGAGGAGTAAGTGGCAAGCAGACAGTGGCAAGAGGGGGCTGGATTGTGGGAGGCATTGAATGCCATGCTGAAGAGTGAGGGCTATTAAATATAAAAGACAGCACCAGCACTGGGGAAGAGACAACACATTATTCTGTGACTTAACCCTTCTCCTTTGCATTCCTGGAAGCAGTACTTTGACTGGAGGGAGGCAGGAGCAAGCGCCAGGTTTCTGCAGAGGCTGGAAAAGGAGCAGGAAGGAGAGTCCTTTGGCAGATGCTGGTTTTCCTAAGGGCCAGCTCTGATTGGAGGATGACCCAATCGAAGGAGCTCTTGCAGGGCTAGGGGCAGTCTAAGCACGGCTTCGCTGGCCTCCCTCTTAGGTTGCCAGCCTATTTGGCTTGGCAGAGGTGGAGTAGCACAGTTAGCCCATCAGGCCAAAATTCCTCTGCCAGACATGAAGTTTAATAGTCATCAGAGCCCCATAGCTGGGGAGAGTTTATAAATTCTCATACTTATTATACACAAGCCACAAGACTGTTTATTGAGGGTTTTTTTTTTTTTAATTAAAGCTCCAGTTCAAGCCCCACCCACACCATTACCTTACTGAGTGAGTTATTTCTCTCTCCATCTTTTTAATGGGCCACAGTCACCCTGGTCTCTTGCCTCAGGCACAGGGGAGAGCTCTGCTGGAAATAAAAGTGTCTAGCTTGGAAGGAAGCAGCCAGCTGCAGGCCAGGCTGGGCCAGTAATTGGCTGAGATGATACTGGAGGCTTGGCTAACAGGCCCAAATTGGTCCCTAATCAAGTCCAACCCGAGAGCTGCTCACTTCCCTGGGCTGCCAATTTTCTTCTTGCTGTTGGGCAGGATTCCGGCTGCCTGTACAAATGGCGCTACAATGGTTAAGGGCAGGAACACAAACCCTCTTCAGAATCCATTAGAACATGTCACCTGCTTTGTCCTGGAAGAGATTCGGCTTCATTCATCTTTTAGCTTCCTGGTGCCAAGTCCTCAGCCCAGCTTTGGGGAAGCCTGGAGAGGCTGGAGGTCTAGTCGATGCCAGCACTGCTGGCCATGGTAATCATCACCTCGTCTCCTCTTGCACTTGATGTACTTCAGAGGACTTGTCTGAATACATGGACTTGAGGACAACTCTGTGCAGAGGCCCAGCAGGCATTATAATTCCCCGTTTTGCAGATGAAAGAAAATCCCCATTGTATAGATTTGAGAGGAATCTCTATTTGGCGGAAGAAGAAACAAAATCTCAGAGAAGTCAAGCAAGCTTCCCAAGGTCCCACAGCATCTGGTCCAGCCTGGAGCTGAAACTAAACTCCAAATCTCCTGGCTACTAGTCTGGGCTCTTTGTCTTTCATTTTTCTTCCATGAGAGCCAACAGAATTGTGAATTTCTGGGCAGGTGTACTCAGGTTAAGTAGCCTTGGGCCTGGCTTAGCCTGGGACCAGTGGATGCAATAGACAGACGTGTTCCTGGGATAGGTGGTGGCCCATGGGGAGGAAATGTCACCAGAGGTTAGGGCATATGGGTGTAGAGAGTAGACGGGTGGACACCGTTGCCAGGCAACTAATCCCACACTGCCCCAGTTACCTAGGTGATGGTGGAGTGAAGAGGATCTGGATAACACTGAGTGGGGATGCATTCCAGGTCCTTCACTGTATCTAGGCCTTGGCGTAAAGATTTCTCTTTTTCTGCTGATTTTCTTCCCCAGTTATCTAGTCCTCATAGTGGTACTAGGATGCCTCTTCCTTTCAGTTATTGCCTCCTTTACCCCAGCAGTGAATTTGTTCATAGGTTTTTTATTTTTCCCTCAGCTTACTTCAGTGTCTGCCTTAAATTGTGAGCTTTGGAGGATAAGACCCAAGCATCAAATACAGTTAATGAACATTTACTGATTTCCTAGTAAGCGGAAACCTATCTTCATATTCATTAACTCAAGTCATCTGGGGGATGGGCTGGCTCTGACTGTCTTGTGAGAGCCAACTGTGTACATCTCTTCCCAATCTGGCATTCAGTAACACCATGTTGGTAACTTGAAGCCAGCCTCACTGAGAGTATTTACACCACGAAAACCCACAAACACTAAAATCAGGTATTATATTTGTTGTTGTTGTTGCCCACAAATCTGGTTGTTAAATATTTACCAGCACACAACTGTAATTCTCTCCACAACTCAATGAGGAAAGTGTTTATTATTTTCATTTTATAGGTGAAAAACGGAAACTCAGTGAGGATAATCAATTTGCTCCAGGGCACTCAACTAGTAAGTGCAGATTTGCCATTGGAACCAGCCTCACTCTGATTCTAGAGCCTTTGCTCTTTTCATGCTACTCCACTTATGGTCCTGGTAATGCTTCAATTGCATGGATCAGAGATTGGGATTCTGTTGGAACAAGTTGCAAGAACAAGACATACAATTTTTACAGCACTTAAAAAAGTTTCAAATACTTTCATACTTATTATGTTACTTGATCTTCACAACCATCTTGTAAAGTAGATGAGTGTCATTACTCCCACTCAAGGTTGAAGAAATTGAGACTCAGAGGTTAAATAAACATCCCTTGGTCATACCAGTAATAGATGGTGAATTTGAAGCTGGAACATTTGTTAAATGATCCTTGGTTCAGGGTACTTTTCATCATTCATTGTAGCCTCAGATCTTGACAAAATACATCCTAGCTAATCAAACATTTCACCTAAATAGAATTTTTACCTTTCCTCTACTTGTGAGACAACACAATGAAGTTGTCTCATATTAAGAATTGATTAGAAAGAAACAACAGATACATGCTAGGATCAGCTTATATCCAAGTAAACCAAATCTCTGGCTCCTTCTAGGTCTTAAACTGTAATATGGGTGGTAGTGGTGGCAGCAGGAGGGTGAGCAGGGGAAAAGGAAGGGATAGCAAGAAGATGAGGGCTGGATAAGAGAACTCAGACATTCTGGGATCCTGAGATTCCCAGCCTCCCTCCAAATTCACTCACAGTCCTGGACAGTAAGAAATACTTTCAAAGAGATCATTTCTATAAATAGTTCCTTCCAAGAAATACTCTAATGTTCTCTGGACTGACAAGTAGCAGAAAAGAGATCGAGACATTATTCCACACTTACCAACTACCAAGGTTGAAACAGAAGGGTTTTCTTTTTAACTCTGAGTAAAATGAAAAAGGACTTTAAAGAAATTTGCTAGGTATTTAAAATTCTGGTTAACTGAGATATGTTGATCCCTATTGAACCATGATGTGGGGCAAGAGAGCGACGCAGAACAAGGAAACCAGGCATCTGCGGGGCCATGAGAAAAGCTCTGGGAGTGGACTTAAAATACACAATGGCAGCCCTGCTGTGGATCAACTCTGGGACACTGGGCAGATCACTTTGACTTATCTGAACTCCAGTTTCTGCCTTTATAGACTAGAGAGAGTAAAATAACCCTACAAATAGTTGTTTTGAAAATGAAATTAAATGGGATAACCAATGCAAAAGTGAATAGTGGGTATTCAAGAAATGTATTCAATCAATGTTTTTCAAATAAATAAGCTATTTTGTGGCTCGCTCTTGAGAAGTCAACTCTTAGCTGTTCTTTGTCAAAAAATCCACCTAGCATAGCATAAAATGAGTTAAATTTTATTCAGCAATCCAACTGATTGTTCTCTTTTTTGCAAGCCTGTTTAGAGAATGAGGCCATTCTGCTGCCACCTCCCTGGTGGCATGGTGCCCAGCTGCTTTCTGTAGGCAATGGTGTGAAAAAAATTTTAATAGTCAGTCATGCCCTAGAGTGGGCATAGTTTATAATTTTCCATGACTTACTATGCTCAGCGTCAATTACTTTTGATTGAATATATATATATATATATATATATATATATATATATATATATATACTTTTAAATCACCTCATTAATAGTGGTGCTTGTGATTTTGTTTTCTATTTCTAATAGAAATCTACCATTTTTCATTCGGTGGTTTCCCAGCCAAGTGGGAAAAAGACAGCCAGGGTGAAATAGATCCACTAAAAACAGTTTATGGAGAATATGGGGCAGGAAAATGTTTTCCAAACTAGTACTAGTAACAAAAAGGGTTACCCCTACATGATTTTATTTCTTTTTTCTTATTGTCTTACTATCACATCTATCCATCTTAACCATTTTGGTTATCTTTCAGCCCATGAATTACTTAATCTGTGTAAAGCAGTGAGTCCAAGAAATGGAGAGAAAAGAGATTGAGTTAATGCATATGAAATTCATAAAACTATGCCCAACACACAGAAATCATTGCATTAGTGTTTAGTCACAAGAATCACCACTTTGCATGTGAGTGGATAGGCTTTCTGCAAATTGAGATGTTGGAATAGTTTATCTTCTCAACTTCCAGCTTGCTATCTTTATGTTTCAACATTCAGCACCTCTCCCTAACCTTAGCCAGGTTTCATATATGCTTCCCAGACCGTTCCCATAAAATCTTGCTCCCAGGAAAGACTCTGATGGATTTATTTGGTGAGGTGTCAAGGATGAATGCTGTTTGAGGTGATCACTGGGTGGGGTTGGGGCTGCAGCCAGAGGATTCCCTTTAGAGGGCAAATTTAATAGGAGTTTCAAGCCTCATTGTAGGAATTCACATCTAGGAAAGGCAGACATAGTTTAGGGGATAGACTAGGAGTAAACCCATCAATTTTGTTGGCCTTCACAGATGTCAGGCAGCCCTATGGGCTGCGCAGTTCTCATGGGATCAACAGGGAAAGAAGCAGCACTAAACGACGTCAGCCATCAGTGCTATCCTTTACAGTGGCCTCAGTATGTGATGCAACAATACATTCTTCTTCTAGGCTTCAGCCAAATAAGATTCCTTCTTAGTGCCCACTAGATACTGCCAGAGTCTCTCCATTTTCCTGGTAGAGCTTTAGAAACAAATATCAGCTATAATAAGTACTTGGCCAGTCCATATGTCTATCTCCTGGGCTTTCTGGATTCTGCTTTTGCCTTGATGAAATACAGAGATGCAGCAATCTCTATGCCATTGGTCCTCCAAATAACACCAATCCCAAGAAGCCAACAGAATGAATCTGCTTTCCTGACAGCTCTCAGGTATAGGCCTGGTCATTTTGCAGGCTCAGTGTTCTTTGTTCCTATGCCAGCCCCTGTGCCAGCGAGTTCAAAGCCACAGCAAGTGTGGTCTGAGAAAAACTGGCCATTCTATCTGCAGAGTCTAGTTGGGAGGAGTGTGACCTGATTGGAAGGACACAGATTCCAGGGCTGGGAGAACAGAGTTCAGATCCTAGCTACTCCTAGGATTTGGACAAGTCCTTTTGTTATTATGGACCTCAGTTTTACTAATCTATGACATAGAAATAGAAATCTCTGCCTTGAATACACCCAAGGGTTGTTTTGAGCAGATGAAATCCTGGCCTGAAGCTAAGATCAAGGGTGAGCTGCCCCTTGGCCTGGGGCTTAAGTTTTCTGAAGGGGTTGCAGAGAATCAGCTGACATTGTCTGAAGAGCAGGGAGGGGATTCAATGGACTGGCTGCGCTTCTCTCTGATGATCTGTGAACATGGACAGCAAACCTTCCAGAGAAAGCCTACCCTGGTCCCAGGTGATATTTGCAAAAAATGGGACCCTTGGGCTAAGTAAAAGACCAGATTGTGGAGGGGAAAGTTGATAGAAATCATAACTGACAGGTCACAGATTTAAACATTTATTGACTCCAGCTAACTATGCATACTTATTCCAGTGCTACATACACTTACTTTGATCTCACACACACACTCTCTCAAGATGTCACAAACGCTTGGATGTTACACACACTCAGCCTGTTACACAAACACACCCATGCAGATGTTACACATAATTTCTCAGACGTCCCCCGCACTTACTCAGGTGTCCCAGACACTCAATCATAGGGTAGACGCACTGGTTCTGTTCAGCTTCACACTGTCTTAGGTATTATTTGGTTACATGAGACCAAGCCCACTCAAACCAGCTTAGGCCAAAAGGAGATTTGTTGGAAAAATTAAAGCTATGTCACAGAACTTTGGATGGGAGGCAGCAGCAAGGCGGTGTGTGACTTTTTCCTCTCTCTTTTCTGGAGAGGAATGAACTAGCACCCTGGTTTCTGCTCTCTGCATCTCTCGAGTCCGTGGTTTATTTTGTTTCTCCTCTGGCCAATTTTTTTTCTCTGCTTGCATCCAGCTCATCATAGCTGTTCTTAAACGATAAACCAGGCTTTACTGGGTTTTGCTGTTCTTGTTTTTAATATCATGATAGAGCCCGTTTGTCTCTGCTCTCAGGGACTAGTCACAGGCTACCCATTGGTCTTTCTTTTTAATTTCTAATGTTAATTTTCTGTGTTTTCCATCATAAGACAATTTTTTTTTTGTTATGGAAAATGGCAAAAACAAAATATCAGCAAAAAGAAAAATAGGACTCATCATTACACCACTCAAAGATAAATTACTTTCTTCTCATTTTTCTTTCTCTGTGGTTATTTTTATAGCACTGGTCATACAAAATAGTATAATTTAGAAATTATATTTTAATATCTATTGCAGCAATATGGTTGAAGACATCTTCCTTCAGGCACATACTCTCAGGTGAGCCAATCAAGGCTCTGGTGCCTTGAGTTGGGCCCTGGTTCATCTTTGCCTCAATCAAGAACAGAGGGAATCTTTAGGCAGCTCAGGTGAACTGTGTTTGACTAGGTTGGGGGCCACTGCCTCGGGCATTTTCCCTAACTCTCACTGACACACCTGCACTCCCAGGAATCCAATGGACCTTCATCTCCACAATAGTTCTAATTTGAACCACTCTAGGCTTCTCAACAAGGGGCCTATGCCCTGAGCTTCAGGTTCTCAGGGGCACTCTGTGATTGTTTGCCAAGTTTTGCATTTTGCATTTTTTATTTTTTCTGGAGGAAAGAGTCCATAGCTCAAAAATATCCACGATCTAGAAATTCAAGAACCCCTTGTTCACTATCAATAGCAAAGGCTATCCTAGACTGCAGGGGCCTTGGCCCTCCTGGTTTCCAGCCAGCCCAGCCTTAGACAGGGAGAATAATCAGCAAAAGAAACTAGCTTATCCTTCTTCCTCTATTTTTTTAACTTTTGTTTTCATTTTTGAGGTCTGATGCACATTATACTAAACTGTTAAAAGGGGTGAGAACCTTCCCACACAGAAGAAAATGGAATTGGTATGCAAAGTAAGCCCAGTCTTGAATAATTAATTCTGATTTGCATGTTCAGATGAGCCTGAGAGCTGCCCTGGCAGCCAGGAGGGAATTCATATGCAGGAAGGTGGAGGGTGGTGTGCCCAGAAGGGGAAATTTGGCTTCCCCAGGAACCTTCACTGTCTTTCTCAAGTCAATTCTTTTGCTTTCTGGAGCTATAAAAGCCCTGGGAGATGGGGAATTGAGGCTCAGGGAGGGGGAAGTGTCTTGCCTAAATTCACACAGCAAGTTAGTGACAGAAAATATCACATAGTGATTAATAGCCAGGGATCAGGGATTTTGGGATCACCAGGGTTTTAATCCTGTCACTTACCAGTTATGTGACCTTGGCAAGTTACTTAATCTCGCTAAGCCTCAGCTTCTTCGTCCGTAAAATGGGAACAAACAATAATATGCACTTTATAGGGCTATCGTAAACATTCAATTCAATGGTACCATGCTTATAAGCATGGTAGAAATGCTTGATTGCTCTTGCTGTGGCTCTTATTATCAAAATTCTCCTCCTCCTTCTTCTCCTGCTTCTCATCTTTAACAATGGAACCATAATTAGAACCCAGATTTCTTTATCAGCACAACTTATGTTAATCAAAAGCAGTTTAGGGTCTTTGGTGAGCCTCAGTGCCTCCTCCTTGCTAATTATTCTCTGGTATCATTGCTAGGGAACAACAATACTACTACTAATAAATAATAACATATGCCAAATGGGTGCTTCTTCCAACGTACTTTGCTGAGCACTTTGCAAATCTTTAGGCCCCTGAAGGTGATAATTCACCAAGGTACTAGACCACAATGTTGAGGATGGAAAAGAGGCACCATCTAATGGGATGGGGCACTGTCTGAGGGGTTTGAACAGAGAGGCTGTTGAAACTCAAGTCTGACCCAAGCATATGCCCTCCTCTCAGCTCTGCTGCACCAAGCATTGGTCAGATCCTTTCAGAGGTTGGCGCCAGTCAGACTGCCCACAGTCTGCAGTTCTGAGACCCACTGAAGCTCACTGGGGAGAACGGAAGCCACCGATAGACCCCAGGTGTACATTCTGAGGAGCGGCACATGTCCTCCCTGCTTCCACTATCTGAAAGAAAAGGGGGTCCCATGGAGGAAGGACCCAGTGTTGAACCAGTGGGCAGAAGCTGTAGAGAGACAGATTTTAACTGTAGTTTAATTCTGTGGAGCAAAAACTCTCTACAAAGTTAGAATTCATCATCGAGATAAATTCGAGCCACTAAGAAGTTTTTGTTGGGGTCCCTGGGAATGTTGTAAAGAGGGGCCCTTTAGACAGGATGATGCTTGGGGCCCCTAGATCCCTGGAACTCTCAGGTTTCAAGTTTCCAGGCTGGTTGATGAGGCCCTTTTGCCTTCATAGAACCAGGTTTTTCTACTCACACTGTTTAGGACTCAGGAGATGCCAGCCAGGGAGCTGGGTTGTCCAGTTAGTCCTTGATAAGAGAGAAGCAACTTCCTTTTCTCGTACCATGACCCCAAATTAGAAGGACCTTCTGCAGATGTGATAGGCTTAGCCCCGTTGGGCCCCAGGGGCTTATTCTCAGAGGCAGCATAATATAGTGAAAAAACAAACAAACAAACAAAACAAAAACAAAACACTGAACTTGGAGCCAGACATTCTGCGTTAAATCCCAGTACTACTCATAGTTTTTTCACTTTGGGCAACTTGCTAAACTTCTCTGAACCTTAGATTTTTTGGGAGATCATGTTACCCACTTAAGGATTTTTTTGGGAGGTCATGTTACCCAATGTAAAGAGTAGCGATAATACTTGCATGGCACCTGGCACAGCATAGGTAAAGTCTATAATGTGTCTCAGCACATGTACATTATAGAGGTACATAAACATGGGACAGTTGTGCAGACTAGATGAGAGAACAAATGGCAAAGCCTAAATGTCACTTTCCTTTCCTCAAGCCCTGTTCATGTGTTAAGGCAGCTGTGTCCTCTGATATGTCATTCTCAGTAGCCTAATATCTTTCCTCAAGCTTTACTTTCAGAAGCCCCTATTCTGCTGATACTGAGAGGGGAGGCTAAGCTGGGACTAGAATGCTGACAGAGGATTTGTATAAATGCAATGAGAAAAGAGCCTCCCAAATGTATGGTAGTGCCTGCTCACTGATGTTCAGGAAGACTTTAAGCATCTGTTGTAAGATCGCACACCTCTGGAACCCTGCATCTACTTGTTCTGGAAGAAGAATCAGAAAGCAGAAAGAGTGCAATCCAGAAAACCTGTCTCTGCCCCTTACTACTCAACCTCTCTCTGCTTTGATTTCCTCATCTCTAAAATGCAGCTAATGAATTCTACTGAGGATTTTGATGAGAATTCTATGAGATGAGTGGTGGACATATCTAGCCAATGCCTAGGTGGCACTCAATATATGCTAGTGAATCTGCATCTGGAGAGTTGAACTCTCTGCATGGCCAAGGGCTAACCCTATAAATACTAAGATATTTTTAAAAAGTATTTTACTGCAGATCTTTATATTCTTCTTCACTGAGGGAAAATGAGTATAATTTAACCTTTACTTGGTGACTTAGGTTGTCACTATTAACACCAGCCACTACTCAGTAAGGTCCTTGGGAAGGTGGGTAGGACTGTTTGCTTCTGTGATAAATGGCTCCAGAGCAAACTTCTGCCTCATCACTGCTATTGCTGCATCTGCAAATAGTAGTTTTTCTCAACAAATTTAATTGACTGCCTCTCCTATTCTGTAGGCTGGAAAAATAACATCCAAGAGTTTTGTGAGTAAAATGAGTTTCCAAATCCCTGAAGGGCTCCCCACGGTTAAAGCACATGGGTTTGTGACAGTTCTTTTGGCTGGCATATCTCAATTGCTTCCTTACCTGTACCTGGGTGCATTCTAGACAGAGATAGGATAAATGATGACTTGTTCTCCAACTGGAAAACAGACTGTGGAATCCTACATTGCTCCTGTACAGCTTGTCTAAGAAGCACGAAGTACAGGGGGAGCTGAGGAGCAGCACTAACTCTGTTCTTTCCCTTCTTTCCCTTCCTTCCTTCCTTCCTTCCTTCCTTCCTTCCTTCCTTCCTTCCTNTCTTTCCCTTCCTTCCTTCCTTCCTTCCTTCCTTCCTTCCTTCCTTCCTTCCTTCCTTCCTTCCTTCTTTCCTTTCTTCTTTCCTTCCTTCCTTCCTTCTTTCCTTCCTTCCTTCCTCCTTCCCTTCTATCTATTTTTCTTCTTCTATTTTTTTTTTTTAACCTTACTGTTGTGAGGACTTACTCCTTTGTGCACACAGTTGTATGTGGTTGGGATACAACGAGGCTTGGATGTTAGTGTAGTTCAGTTGGCTTGCCTATATCTGACATTCTTACTTTTAGGAGAAGACTGTCTGTAAATCCCTGATTTAAAGATGCCCAAACCACTGAGCTTGTGCTCAAAAATCAGAGAGAAAATCAATCTTCAATTAACCTGTGGTACCTTCTATGCTTATGTAAATGAGAGTTACAGACAATATAGTAGGTATATGAAAACTTCACTTGCAAACTTGGGTTAGATTAAAAATAGGGGCAATGGATTGTTAGATCCAGAGTTGCTGCCTTGAGCATTCCAAAGACATATTCATTTGCTCTCCAACTGATCATTTAAAATATGGAGTCTAGTTTTGAGATATTTCCTGCCAGAGAGTGTTGTGATTCCCAGACACTGAGGCCTGGGCATACAGAGGCTCATGGACACAAGGATTGCTCAAAGCACACACATAGGCATGCACATGGCCCTGGACAAAATCCATCTGACCTGCACACAGGTACACATATGCACACAAAGGCACCTAGGTGCATCTTCTTCACCTGACTTCTTTCCTTTGTCCGGTTAACTCTCCCTTATTTTCAGGTCCTAGCTTAAGTGCCCATTCCTCTGAGAAGTCTTTTCTGATTTCTGTTAATTTATATGTCCCGACTATGTATGCCAAAAACACTCTCTGTTCCCCGATCTTAGCACTTATCCTGTTTTACTGTGATTGGCTATTAATTAACATATAGAACCCTCACAAGATCATAGCTCCCTGAGTAGAGATGCTTTCAAAGATTTCACAACCATTATAACTTCATATTGTGTAGTACATAATAGATGCTCAATAAACATTGTCGAGTGAATATAAGGAATGGTTACATAAACTCAAACCAACCTACAAAATCACTCTGATATACACACTCACAAAGACATAAATGTATACACAAATATGATATGTGCACAGAGAGATGAGCTTCTGCGCTGTTATACACACCCATCGATCCACAGGGCCAAAGCAGGCACATACTCTCCCAAGTACAGAGATGCTCACATTCACACACAGGCCCATATAAGGGCTGTTATACGCATACCCACAAGCAAAATACACACGCACGCACCTCAAGGAAGAGATTTTCCTCTCACTTGTATTCATGACCTGTGTATGCAAATTGGATTTTCAGAATGTTCTAATCCTTTGTTGACATTTATTAAGACAAAACAGAGGTGGGCACACACAGCCTCTTGGCTGTGCGGATCCGTCTTTGCTGCAATGTAATGTCAGAAACTGTTGATGCAGAATTAATGCTCACTTTTACGAGTTTATCTTATGTCATAGAGTTGAAAAAAACCTCGGTGTAAATATTCATCATATGGCTTAATTGGTTTGATGTACCGTAGCAACAAGCACAGTGCCAGACGCTTGCTATGGAGGCCTCCGCGTTGTTTCAAAGTCTTTATTATTATGACAGCAAAGTCTTGTTCATTAAAGTTTCACAATCCATTTTCATTAGGTTGAAGCTGAGTCTGTAAATGAACAGTTGCTCTGAAAAATCAAGCCCTCACAGTTCTCGCTGGGGAGGCAGCGCGTCTGTATTAATTATCAGGACGCTGGTGTCGATCGACGATGTTAATTGCACTGATGGCTCGTTATTTGGGGAATTGCCATGCATTTCATGCAGGGATAATAAAAATGAATTTTTAAACAAAGAGACTTAAAATAATATCGAATCTGCAGAGAATACCAACATCAAAGGCGTATCTCAAAGCTTTGAATTTTATCTTTGTGGTCCAAAATGTTAAAGAGGCGCCCGCAATGCAGTTGGTTCAAGTTTGCAGTGAAGGAAAACAAAACAAGAGTTAATTAACTGTTATTACAAACCTTTTCAACTTTAATTTGACTTTCAAATATTAGCATTTATCTATGAACTGTGCTTCTGGGTTTGACAAATTAGTTTTCACAGAACAAGTTTAATTAGGCGTCATTGTGCTTTTATGTCAGTTTTCAGAGCTCCAGACAATGAATGGATTAACTTATTAAAAGTCATCTGTTTAAAAGACTTTGTCGAATGGCAAATGGGTGGGCAAAGTTGCTTGGCTTTGCAAGGAGATGGGGAAAATGATATTGCTGGTTGGGTGTCAGGGGGGTTGTAGATCAGATGAAGAGGAAATTGGCCTTCCTGCCAGCTGAAGCCTGCTTCTGGTTCACCTCCATTTTCTTGTTCTCTCAGGTGGTGAGGGACCTGTCGTCACTATGCCAACCCAGTGCCTAGGAAAACTGAGCTGAGGAAGGCACCATGTCTATTGTGGAGGAAGGAAATGGCAATGGCAATGGAGAGAGTTTTAGGGTCTGTTTCCATGGCAATCTGTGCTTGGCTGTGTGTTATATTCCATCATTCTCTAGTTCAGAGTTCAGCAAACTTTTTCTGTAAAGGACCAGACAGTCACAACCGCTCTACTCAGACATTGCAATATGAAAGCAGCTATAGGAAAAGAAAAAAAAAAAAAAAAAAAAGGCAGCTGTGCTCCAATAAAATTTTATTTACAGAAAGAGTAGGAGAGGCCATCCTTGGCCCAGGGGTCATAATTTATTGACTCTTGCTCTAGTTGAATATCACGTGTTGCTCTGGCCATAGCAACCAGAATATATTCAACAAAAGGGAGTCTCTTCTCTGTTAATTTTCTCCTCAAAATGACTCATGACTTCTCAGTCATCAAACATTTTCTGACTTTCATCTAGGCATTGCTGGACAAATGGTGATACACAGATGGTTTATAAAGTGTCCTGACCTTGAAGAGGTCACATTCTAATGGTGGAGCTCCTACTTTGGAATCTGCTATGATAGGGCTGGGGTGCATTTATTTTGACTTGTTGAGTTAGATGTCTAGCAATGTACTAGAGCAGGGCACACATGGCCTTGAGGGTGTCTCTGGAAACTTCAAACACACTCATTGCTGCAAACCCAGGACACCTCACCCAGATCCTGGGAAATGGAGTGGATGGGACAGAATTAAGTTGAGAAGCAAGCGAGGTAGGCTAGGCCAGCCAGGATGCAGTATCTCAAGAGGCATGACCTGGGCAGCTGGCCTAGAAGTGGCACGGAATAAGAGGCAAGGCACTTTTGGCCTCTTTGGCTCATAGTAAAAATGGAAAAACAGAAGTCTAGAAGGAGAGCTGGACTTGTCTAAGTTCAAACTGTGGAAAGAATAATAGGCCTGGAAAGTGAGAACTTAAGGAAAGAGGAGAAAGAAGCCAGAAACCACAGGTCTAGTTTCCAGCCTCAGGACCATTGACACCACCCATCGCCATCTCTGGCTTCTGCTTCTCCAACTCCCCACTTCCAGTGTCAGTCCCCTTTTTCCTCCCTATAGTTTCAGCCTGTTCTTATGCCCATAGCAATGGGTACACTGGGCAGGTAGGATTGAAACAGCTTTGACCTACTTCTGCTTTGCTTCTGGGGGCTGTGCATGGTATCCCTCTGGGAGTGCTCTGCTGAGCCTGCCTCTCCTCCCAGCTTTCCTGCCCTGGGGTTGCCTAGGCTGAGGGCTTGCCTCTGGTTTCGCTGGAGGCCCACCCCTTGTCCTGAAGCCAGGGTTGTATCTGGCTTGTGCCTGTCATCCTTGGGTCATCCCTCCTGAGGAGGGCTGCCCACCTGCCTGACCATGTCTGCCAGATTCCCTTTCCAGGGTCATACTTCCCTGAGGGAGCTGTCTTACTTACAGATTCCTCTGGTGTTTAGAAATTTCTGAGTCTCCCAGACCCTGAGTCTTGCCTGCCTTAGAGGCCAGGCCCTGGATGTGTCCAAGATCAACCCATAGTTCCATGCAGACTTTTGCCAGCCCTGGGATGTTGTTATTAGGAACCTTCCAGTACTACATGTACTCTGGACATGAGAATTATAGTCTGACCATAACACAACAGAGGATGGTGAACATCAGACAGTAACTTGTGGATAGAATGGAGATAAATAAGCAAAACAATAGTCAGGCAGACTTTAGCTGTACTTGGGGTGAGGGGACAGCCTTCCTTCAGGCTTCCAGTGTCTAAGATTGATTTATGTATACCCCTATTATCACTACCCAAGAGATACCTCAGTGAGAAGGAAAACAAAATAATTTCGTTTTATCTTATTACAATCTTTTGAAGACAGATTTATTAATCCCATTTCACAGGTGTGGAAACTGAAGTTTGGAAAGGAGCAATGAATTGGATCAAAGAGCTGGTAAGTTGTGAGTCTGATCCGAAGAAGATGCTCTTTCATGGCTTCCCACATTAACCACACCCTGAAGCCCATGCCAGGAGGATGGATTCTAGCCAAGTGCTCTCCAGCTAAGCACACAGGGCATCCACTTCTTACTTTGTCAGTCCCAGGAAAGACTATGGCTTAGTGCACACATGCAAATGACATCCAGCTTCTCACTGCCGAATCCCTGAGCACAAGCACTTGTTGTTCATTTCTATAAATGTTAACATATCAGGATGTATTTTGACACGCTACTAAGATAAGTGCTAGAGCTGACAATAATAATGTATAATTTATGTCTCTCATATTACCTTCCCATCACTATGCTTACATTATTACATAAATTAGTTTAATGTATCCGACATTCATCAGATAATTTAAGCATTTGTTCTTTTGTCTTCGTCTCCAGCTCTGCAGGCTTCTAGGCTGGAGATCGTGGCACCATTTTGGCATTGACTTGAGGGCGCCCTGGAAAAGTTATGGAAGACTTTCCTGACATGCATAGAGGCGATTTACTTTCTAGGAGAGTGATTAGACCATAGGGTACAGATAGCCCTGGAGAAGCACTCACCTCTGAGGTAGACTGCAAAAATACCCACAAATTCTTCCCATCCTGATATGAATACCCCTTTATAATGAAACGTTGGAGCCCCTCCCATCCAGAAGTACAGTCTATTCACCATTTTAATTTGGACTTGGCTATGTGTCTGGTTTTGGCCAGAAGGGCATCAGCAAACTTGTGCCCAGTGACTTGCCCTCTTTCTGCTTGTGAAATCTACACTTACCATTATTTGAATGGAGCCCCAGAGAGCCTACTGGATGATGAGACTCAAGACCCAGTTACCTCCTTTGCACTTGCTGATACTCAGCCATCTGCCAGACATGTGGGTGAGGCCACAGACTGCTAGCTAACTGTAGCTACATGAATGGGCTCAGTAGAGGCCGCAGAAGAACCACCCAGCTGATCCTAGCCCAAATTGCTGATCCACAGAATTCTGAATTAAATGCATGGTTGTTATTTTAAGCCAATAAATGTTGGGGTAATTTGTTACACAACAAAAGATGATAGAAAGCTGTGGTTGATTGATAGGGGAGCCCTCCTTATAGTTGTTATGGAGGAGAAGGGGATATTTCTTGAGTTTCTACTATACCTCCAGGAGGGCTGAGCACTTATACATATAATATCTCCTTCAGTCCTCACAACAGATGTATTATTTCCTTTGTGATGTAGCAACTATTATCCCCATTTTATAGTTAAGAAGACCTAAGATTCAAAATATTCAGGTTTCTTGCCCAAGGTCACAGAGCTAGTAAGTGGTAAAGCCGGGATTCAAACTCAAGTCTGTCTGCTTGCACACCCCAACCCTGATCATTTATTCAGAACTTAAAAAGGAGAAATGTTTGAACTGATGAATTCTGAGGTTGCATTTTTGCCCCAGGTGAGGAGCAT
The DNA here is from genome assembly GCF_003255815.1 of Theropithecus gelada. Taxonomy (NCBI): domain Eukaryota; kingdom Metazoa; phylum Chordata; class Mammalia; order Primates; family Cercopithecidae; genus Theropithecus; species Theropithecus gelada. The sequence goes on along the minus strand of NC_037682.1, from coordinate 50,187,879 downwards.
ACATAAAACAACTCCAAGTGTTTGCTATGACCATAGTCCAAAAAGCATCAATGCAGTGTCTGTTATTTGCAAGGCTTTTTCACTTGCAATATCTGACTTAATTACTCAGGCCTATAAAGGCTGTATTATTATCGCTTTTTTCTGGACGAGGCAAGTAGATTCAGAGAAGCTAAGGAACTTGCCCAATATAAGCAGGGGAACCAGGACTTGAGCTCAGAACTCTTGAATCCAAGCCCCATGCCTGCTCCCTTGAGCCAGGCCATCTCTCTTTCCAGTTTCCTAGTGGGACCACAGGCTGGATGCTTTAAGTTCCAGAACTTTATGTACTGACAGAGATGAAGACAACTGATTTAGAGCTACTACTAGTGTGGGAGACCCTGTGCTAGACCCATGTAGGTTTCAGAGACAAATAGGCATGGTCCCTGCCCTCACAGGGCTTGCTCTCTGGCTGGAGAGACAGCACTCCTCAGTGTGGTAAATCTGGGTCTATGCAGTGCAGTTGTGTGGAGCATTGTCACATGACCAGGTGTGTCAGCACCTTCTTTTCAAGTGATGCTAACACTTGTCCACTTGAATAAATCAACACGTCCATTTCCACAGTCAATGCCTATGCCCCATGCATACCCCCGGGACCCCTCCAAAGTGCATCACTCTGTTTTCATGTTCACAAGCGTTAAGAAGCAGTCAGACTTAAAAGTGAAATGTCCAGTTTTGGTGAGGATATGAAGAAGCTGATAGAATTAGTAAATCGATTCAAATTTTTCCATAAGAAAATTTGGATTAGGTAACAAAATCCTCAAAATATGTATACATTTGATCCCCAAATTCTAGGAATGTATTCTAAGAAAATCATCTACCATGAAGATTTGCAAAGGTTTGGTTATAATATTTTTAATGATAATGATATTTAATTGGAAACAACCTAAATGCCAATAATAGGTATTGGTAAATAAAATATATCCACACAATGGATTGCTAACCAGTGAGTTAAAATGATGCTGCAGATAAGTATCATAAGACATCATCACAAGAAAATGTAGACTAGAAAAACAATATTGTGGTATGAATTCACCATGTAAACAAAATATATATGGAAAAAATTCTGGAAGATTGTATGCCAAAGTGTTAACAATGGCTATTTCTGGTAGAGAGGTTAGGAAATTAGGGATATTTCTGTTTTCTCCTGTATGTTTCCTTGTATTTTTTCTATTTTCTTCATTAGTGGTGTGATGCTTTTAGTGGCGAAAAAATAAAGAGGACTAAGCCATATTAAACAGCATTCAGCATTTAAAATAAAATTTTTACAAAACCTGTTTGCAGAAACCTGGAAATCTGGGTGATATTGATGGTCTAGTTTTAAATTCCATAGAAAGGTAGTTACAGAATTTTAGAAGTGAGGGACAGGAGAAACATTACTAAGATTTAGGAACCAATACCTCATTCCTTTCACCCTCACCCCAAAACTATCTGGCTTTGTTACTCACAGAGTTCATGTCTCTTATTTTGATCCAAAACAGATCTGACCATTATTTAGTACAAAGAAAAAAGTCTTTGGCATCAGACAGTTATGGGCTCATCTCCTACCTCTTGCTACCACAGTGATAATGAGCAAGTCAATATCACATCAGTCAGCATCCATTTCTTTGTCTTTAAAGCATGGATATACAGCCTGGCTTGCAACAGTGTTGAGAGAATTCGTGTGTAAAGAGCCAAGCATAGTACCCGACATATTGTAGGTGCTCTATAAATTGTCATCATTATTATTGTTGGTGTTTTGGTATTGTTAGTATCACTTAAAGGAACAAGAGAGTTTGAATGCTATGCTCATATTTTCTGATGAGCAGATTGAATCAGCAATAGAAATAGACTTTTGCAAGGTCCCAAGGGTAATAAGGAATGCTGGTTGACAGTTGATTCCAAGACTCCTCTCTTCCTTGGCACCGACATTTTAAACAGGTTCCCACATACTTCAACCCAAAGCATCTTCACTCTTGAAAAAACCACATTTCCTTTTTCAGGCAGGCAGGTCAGGATTATTATCTTACATGTATAGGAAAGTGTATCATTTGTCTCCATATAAACATGGCTTATCCTAGAATGGGGCCTGATGCCCAACTCTGCATGTGCCCAACTCTGCATGCCAACTCTTGCCTGTGCTGATGGCAAAACGTTGGTCATTGATCATAATGCCCTTTTCTTCCAAGCCCAGGCATGGTCTTGAGATTCTTCTCAACATGTGTTTCATGTAGCCATTGTCAATTGATCAGAGGTGGCAAATAAGATGAAACCCACTTGGCATGTATGGTTGAAATCTGGGAGGTGGGAGGAGGCAAAGGCTGAGGGTTCATCTATTTCCACCCCTGATTTACTTCTGGGAGGTTAGAAGAGTCTTTTTCCCTCTGGGCCTATTTTTCTCATGGATTCAATGAAGTCCTAGGATTACATCAGATATGATGAAAGGTTTCATTTCATGTGTCTATTTTGATGAATTAGTATCTCTATAGAAAGTATCTTATACAAAAATATTCAAGGGCCACATCCAGAGTTGGCTGGAGAAGGTAGATGAGTGATGCCTGCCATGGTGTGATATGAGCTGGGGCCGAGGTAGGGGTGCCAGGTATTTGCTGTTCCTGGATTGGATAGTCTCGAGTAGCTTGGAATTTTTAGTTCTCGGAAACGTACTGGGAAGAAGTGACTGGTCCAAATAAGATTTTAGTAAAGCTAGGCTCCCTGTTTGGGGCTTGTTCCACAGACTCAAACGCTACGTCAAGCCTCTGGGCAGCATGAGTATTCCTCCAGAGGAAATAGGAGTTCCGGGTGAATGGGCAGCATCAGTCCTTTCTTTTCTGGGACAGATCCTGGCTGCCCCAGTGAGGCTTTCTGCACAGCCTGACACCTCTGACTGCAGCAGTGGACTCTGCATCCAGGGCCAGGCTGATCCTCCAGGCCAGCCAGGGGACTTTCTCTGGGTCCTTCCCAAAAGGTTTGGGAAAGGAAGTGATTAGATTCCAAAGTCTTTCCCCTGGGGTGGAGTTGGGGGGTGGGAGGCATTTCCCAGAGTGGGGCTTTGGCTAGGCAGGGGGCTCAGCTAAGAGCTACAGGGAAGCAGCAGGGGTTCCTTAAATATGCAGAGGGAGCAGCTGCCTTTGATCTCTCCAGCGGCAGAAGCAGCCAATTCCCGCTGAGCTAGAGTGTGCATATGTGCCTAAGGGTGGCATGTGCTGTGTGTGGGTTAACATGTAAATAAGGGTAGACTGAACACCAATGTGTGCACACACATGCACAACTACAGATACATATGTGTGGACTTGTGTATACACATCTGCGTATGTGTGCTCTATTAGTGTGCGGGAGTTATCAGTGTGTGTATGTGTGTATGCTGTATAGTTTGTTGGGCCTAGCACATGTTTGTACTTTCATTTATCTGAGATATCTCTATAATGCAATGTTATTATCTGCCCATCAACCCCCATTTGAGGCAATTCTTTTTCCTTTACATATTCTCAGCATTACTGCCAAAACTACAATAGTAGTTCAATCTGATCCTGCCTCTTGGCTCAATCAACTTATCATGGAATGAGTTGCTTCTAGTACCCACTCACCTGGTCACAGATGGTCAGGAGATGATGTGGTAGATTGTGTTACTCTTTAGAACATTTATTGCCCTCTTCCCCTCGTTGAGGTTAGGATGCCTGAACAACTTACTTTTGCCAATGCAATGAGGGTCCAGACACATGTCACACTTGAGTATGACTTCTAAGAGCCCTTTCATGGCTTGCCACCTTTTCTCCTTTCCCTTTGCCATGAGGTATATGATATTCAGATAAAGCCTGTTCTATTATTATGGTTCCCAGAAAGGAGGTGATATGGAGCAGAGCTATAAGCAGCCCATAATAAACCTTAGCAGAAGTGAAAAATAAACCTTGTAGGAATGAGCTATGAAGATTTTAAGGTTTGGTTGTTTTTTTTTTTTTAATTTTGTTACTGTAACATAACTTATCCTAAACTAACTAAAACAGATGGGCACTGGAATCAATTGTCCCTTCTCTTGGATTTTTGAACTAGGAACCAGAAAGCACTTGTATTTATCTACCATGTATCTGCTTCTATCTACCATGATCTGTGGCTAGAGATCAGCAGGTGTATGACTATATTTCCCACATGTGGAGAAATGCCGTGTTTTCCATTTGCTTTTTGTGTGAAGCTAACACACAGAGAAATAGAGACCAAAGTGAGTAAAGACGTCGATAAAGTCCATGGTTCTGAATTAGGCAACTCCGAGGCCAAGTTACATCCTTGCTTTGCCTCATCTGCATTGTGCCACTTCACCTTGATTCTAAATTCCCCTTTTAATGAAAGCCAATGTGAGTTAGGTAGGTTTCTGTCACTTGCACAAAGACTTCAATGTAATATGCATGCCCTTGTATGACTATATCCTTGTGTGTATTACACTGCTATGTGTCTGCATGTACTTTTGTGTATTCATGTATGTGTCCCCATTTGCGAAATATGTGTGTCTGTGTATCCTTGTGTGTCTATGTGTGTCCTGTTAGTCATATGCAGCCATATAGTTATGTTTATAGAACATGAGTATGTGTGTAAATTTGCTTGGCAAATAATAGGTATTCAATAAATATTTTCTGAATGAATATACTCTATTACAACAGAATGTTCATGTTTGTTGCACAATATGTGACTAAGAAAAAACTTAGTCACTTATTAGGGTGTGGGGAAGAGGGATTGTTTATACATGGTAACAGTCTGCTGGAACATTTCCTGGCTGTACTTGGACTTGTGGTGGGGATGATCTGTATATTTCCACTTCTTCCAAAGGGTTTACACATTGGGGTTTGCAGGTTACCTCTTGGGCATCTGCTTAGCTGGGCTTCATCCACCTTTGGTCCATTGAAAATAGAAGAAAGCATAGGCCCACCCAGCTGCTCTCTCGTGGTGCTGGGACAGTCACTGTGGAGGCCTGGGAAAGTCCTGTGTTTCAGGAGGATGTTTTGAAAGGATTGCTTAGGTCCAGAGTCAGGACGGCTGATGTAACTCCCAGCCACCTGCTCAAGTTCTCAGTCAGGCTTTCATTGTTGTAACAGGGAGTTTTAATCAACAGACTTTCTGCATTTGACTTTGGCAGTTTTATGATTAGGCGGTTTGACAGAAGCTTGGGATTTGATTTCTGCTATTTGCACTTTATTGTCATGTGTTAGGAGAGTATTTTGAATTGGTGAGGTGGAAAGATTGAAGAGACAGCAGTGAAGGGCAGTAGAGGCGAGATGGCAAGATTACTACAAAGAAGGAAAACATCACACTTGGGGGCTTTCTGAGTGAAAATCAGGGACCCCTGGGGTTGAAGGAACTTTAAAGATTAACTGCTTCAACCTAACCCCATGCTCAAATTTCCTCTGATAATATTAATTGTAATTACAGTAACTATAATAACAGCTATTCTGTGTAAGTACCTACCAGTCTTTCAGGAAGTTGTTGGAGTCAGGCTTGATAGGCTGCAGAGAATACAGATTCACCCAAGAAAGCTCAGGTCCACTCTTTCTTTTTTCTCTTCTTTCCCCTTCGTCTTCATTATCACTGATACTCCACCTGTGTCTTTTGTTCTGATAACCACTTGGGACAATATAAAACAAGTCCAAACCTTCTCTTGTGGGACAGCCCTGCAGAGGTACAAAGTCAGTGCTAGTGGCCCCCAGAGTGGTGTCTTTTCCAGACTCTTTAGCTTCAGTCCTTCCTCCCCTGACCTTGAGCTCCCTCCCTCTCCTGTTTTCCTCCTCAGACAAATCAAGCATATGAATTTCTCTCTTCAAATGTGGCTCCCAGTTGACCTTATCTTCCCTAGTGAGGTGTGTCCAAGATAAAAGCGCACTTCAGGAAAGACTTGTTATGCCCCAGGTGTGTCCTTGAAGCACCTTTAAACCCAGTGGGATTTTTGTAAAGAAGAGTCCCTAATGTTACAGGGTCCCTCAAATCCTGCCACCATGGTCAGTCACCATCAGTTCTGGAATGTTTAAATCAGTTCAGTTCAATTCATTCAACAAATATTTAAAGTATGGACTTTGGAGTCAAGCAGACCTAAGTTTGGGCTCTGATCTATCATTTCTTAGTTGTCTGATTTAATATCAAGTGACAATTATTCAGAGCTCCATTTTCTTTTCATCAGATTTACAAGGGGCAGTCATACCTGACTCATGGGCTTTCCATGAGGGTTGATGGAAACCACATATGAGAAACACTAAGAACGATGCTTCATCCACCCACCCGCTCACTCATTCATTCCTTTATTATGAAGGATAAGAGCTTGGAATATTCAGTGGTGAACAGGTCCTTGTCTTCAGAGTTTTGAGGAGTACCTGCTTGCCACATACTCAACAAATATCACCCTGCTGACCTCCTTCATGTCTCTGTACACACAGGAGACAGTGCTGGGAAACTGGGTGTGGGTAGAGTCACATAAATGAATAAAACAGGGCAATGGTTCCCAGGGAACTGAGACATCAGGAAGAGCACTATGGCATTATGGAGTTGGAGAGGGGGCTGACCAGTTTTTAAGCTTAAATTTGAATTTGACACTAAATCCTAGAAAGAAAGAAACAACAACAACAAAAACCTTGACTTTCTTGGTAACTGGGATGTTGATAGTCCAGACAGAAGTCTCTACTGGAGCTGTGGTAATTGTAATCGTAGGAGTCCAACTTCTCAGAAAGACCAGCAAAGCTAGAATCTGGATGAGGGAGATTAGCTCTGAAGAGAATTATGGGGAGATGAAGTTCATTGACTATTCCTGAGTGTCTAACTCTTGTTGGATCATTCATTCACATTTATTGGAAGCCCAGTATGTGCCAGGCATAGGAAGTGTGCTGGTACAGATCCTTGTGTTTTTACGGTATAATGGGGGAAGTTTGCCTTCATAATCCGGTATGAAGAATGCTAAGATAGGGTGGGTAGCATCACAGTAATTTCCTATGTCATGGTGACCCAGGGAAGTATCATCCTTCTCCATCCTTTTTCATTCACTTCAACTACAGGTGATGTTTTGACCCCTAGGGGACATTTGACAGTGTCTGGAGACATATTTGGTTATCGCAACTGGAGTGAAGGTTTGCTACTGGCATCTAAAGGGTAGAGGCTGAGAATGCTGTTAAACATCCTACAACAGGCAGGACAATCCCCTTCAACAGATAATGATCTGACCCAAAATGTTGATAGTGTTGCTGTAGAGAAACCCTGATCTAGAAGGATTATAGAAAGCTTCTCAAAAGAAGAGATACCTAGTTGGGTCCATAGGATGAGAAGTTAACTGGATAAAGGATACGGGTGGGCAGACCTCCAGGAAATGAAACAGCAGATTCAAACATGTGGAAATGAGAGAGCACAAAGAGAAAAGCAAGAGCCAGGGTGGATCTCAGTACTACCCCTGAGACCCAGAACTTTAGAGCCACCAATGTGCAACTCCAGCCTGGAAGAGCCGTGGACACAAGACTCAGACCTGTGCGAGCTCCAGTATGGGCTGTGGCCGAAAAGCCAAGGCGATGGGGTCATCCAGAGTCTTGGGGGCCCAATCCCACTCCAATGTATCTATAAGGCAGGACACGGAGTCAAAGGAGATGAGTCTCAAAACTTAAGATTTAATGTTGTTGGTCATGTTGGTTTTAGACTTTTTTGGGACAAGTTACCTCTTTCTTCCTTCCTAGTTTTCCATTTTGGAATAGGGATGTCTATCCTAGGCCCATGCCACCATTGTATATGGGAAGCACATAACTTTGATTTCACAGGCTTACATTGCTGAGTATGTGGAGAGAAGTTTGCTTCATCGTGAATCACGCCTTGAGTCTCATCCATATCTGGAATGGGTTGATATTTAGATGAGACTTAGACTTTAAAGTTGGTTTTGGAATAAATTAAGACTTTTGGGGATGTTGGGATGAAATAAATGTATTTTGCATGGGAGAAGGATATGAATTTTGGGGGCCGGGGTGGAATGCTATGGTCTCAATGTGTGTGTCCCCCCACAATTCATATGTTGAAACCCAACCCCCAAGGTGATAGTATTAAAAGGTGGGGCTTTTGGGGGGTAATTATATCATGAACTCCACCCTCATGAGTGGGATTAGTACTCTTATAAAAGAGGCCTGAGGAAGCTTGTTGGTTCCTTCCACCATGTGAGAACTCAGGAAAAAGGTGCCATCATTGAAGCAGAAAGCAAACCCTCAACAGATACCAAATTGGCTGGTACCTTGGTCTTGGACTTCCCAGCTTCAAGAATATGAATAATAAATATCTGTTGTTTATAATTGACCCAGTCTAAGGTATTTTGTTATAGCACCCTGAATGGACTAAAACTCTGATCTTTCTTCTCTTTTTCTCCCTTCTCTATTTTGACTTCTCTCTCTCCTTTTTTGAGGTTACCTTGAAGTTAGGCCAATAACACCAAGCAAAAGAATGGGATTTCATGCTAAATTTATTTTAGTTTACTCAGCAAACATCTCCCAATTTCTCACTCCTAGCACAGTGAATAACACATATTAAGTGCTCAAAAAATATTTGTTAAATGAATGTAAGAATAAATTTCAGTCTTAGTTTAAATGTCATCTCCTTGGAGAAGCCTCTTTCTGACCACCTTATGGGCAACAGTCCTCCATCCTAAGTTAGTCTCTACACCACTGCTTCACTTCATTTCTTTCATTGTACAAATAAGGATCTGAAATTATATTAAAATATGTATTTGTTTGTCCGTTATAGTCTGTCTCCCTTACTAGAATATAAGCTCTGGAAAATCAGGGAATTCATCTGGTTTACCTATCCTCCCTAGTGCCTGGAAGAATGTCAGGTACACAGTAGACATTCTCAAATATTTACTGAAAGAGGTTTGCTGGTTGGCTTCTCTGTGTCAGACCCTGTGATAAATACTGGGGGTTCAGAGATGAACAAGACATGTTCCCTGGCCAGAAGACTCTTTCATGTTGAATAGAAAATGCCAAGTAACAAACCTGAAAAAAACAAGCAATGGGGAAAGGATTCCCTATTTAATAAATGGTGCTGGGAAAACTGGCTAGCCATATGTAGAAAGCTGAAACTGCATCCCTTCCTTACACCGTATACAAAAATTAACTCAAGATGAATTAAAGACTTAATGTAAGACCTAAAACCATAAAAACCCTAGAAGAAAACCTAGGCAATACCATCCAGAACATAGGCGTGGGCAAGGACTTCATGACTAAAACACCAAAAGCAACGGCAACAAAAGTCAAAATAGGCAAATGGAATCTAATTAAACTAAAGAGCTTCTGTACAGCAAAAGAAACTGTCATCAGAGTGAACAGGCAATCTACAGAATGGGAGAAAATTTTTGCAATCTATCCTTCTGACAAAGGGCTAATATCCAGAATCTACAAATTTACAAGAAAGAAAAAACCCCATCAAAAAGTGGGCAAAGAATATGAACAGACACTTCTCAAAAGAAGACATTTATGCAGCCAACAGACATACGAAAAAATGCTCATCATTACCAGTCATCAGAGAAATGAAAATCAAAACCACAATGAGATACCATCTCATGCCAGTTAGAATGACGATCAGTAAAGTCAGGAAACAACAGATAACAGATGCTGGAGATGATGTGGAGAAATAGGAACACTTTTACACTGTCGGTGGGAGTGTAAACTAGTTTAACCATTGTGGAAGACAGTGTGGCGATTCCTCAAATATCCAGAAATAGAAATACCATTAGACCCAGCAACCCCATTGCTGAGTATATACCCAAAGGATTAGAAATCATGCTACTATAAAGACATAAAGACATATGCACACGTATGCTTTTGTGGTGCTATTCACAAAAGCAAAGACTTGGAATCAACCTAAATGTCTATCAGTAATAGACTGGATAAAGAAAATGTGGCACATATACACCATGAAATACTATGCAGCCATAAAAAAGGATGAGTTTGTGTCCTTTGCAGGGACATGGATGAAGCTAGAAACCATCATTCTCAGCAAAATATCACAAGGACAGAAAACCAAACACCGCATGATCTCACTCATAAGTGGGAGTTGAACAATGAGAACACATGGACACAGGGAGGGGAACATCAGACACTGGGGCCTGTTGCAGGGTGGGAGGCCTGGGGGAGGGATAGCATTAGGAGAAATACCTAATGTAAATGACGAGTTGATGGGTGCAACAAACCAACATGGCACATGTACACCTATGTAACAAACTTGCATGTTGTGCACATATACCCTAGAGCTTAAAGTATAATAATAATAAAGAAAATGCCAAGTGAATTCTGAACATGATATAACTGAAGCTCCACTTGAGGCTCACTCATCTGCCATCATGGAGAATGGATTAGAGTTAGGAACCACTAACTGCTATAAGCTACAACCTCAGAAGTCAGTGACATAATTCGATAAGAGTTTTATTCTTCTCTCTTCCCAGTTTAATGCAGGTCTGGAAGCTCTCTACCAAATGGTGACTCAGGAACCTAGGCTCTTTGATTTTGCACTGCCATTTTGCGAAATGGGAGAGTTGAAGATCACACTGGAAGTGGCGTGCATGGTGATGGCCTAAATTTGATAGGCTGAACCCTGCCATACAGCCCTCGTTAACTGCAAAGAGCTATGAATATTATCCATACGTGCACCCAGAAGGGAAAGGAAATAAATTTGATGGTCACAGAGCCTGTTGTTTTTGCCATTGACAGGATGGAAGGGAGAGGTCATAGAATAAGACAGGAAGACCACTAGAAGAATTAATGAGAACCAGTACCAAAATAATAGCAGTGGCCATGGGGCTTTTATTTTTTTTTATTTTTTGAGATGGAACTTTGCTCTTTTTGCCCAGGCTGGAGTGCAATGGTGTGGTCTCGGCTCACTGCAACCTCTGCCTCCTGAATTCAAGTAATTCTCCTGCCTCAGCCTCCCAAGTAGCTGGGATTACAGGTATTTGCCACCACGCCCAGCTAATTTTTGTATTTTTAGTAGAAACAGGTTTCACCATGTTGACCAGGCTGGTCTCAAACTCCTCACCTCAGGTGTTCCACCCACCTCAGCCTTCCAAAGTGCTGGGATTACAGGCACTAGCAACTACACCCAGCTGGCCATAGAGATTTTAAAGAGAGAATTGGATGAGACTATTATCAAACCCAGAAGTTACAAATCACATAATCATGCACTAGTTTTAGGAGTCCTTTAATAAAATTACCATGAAACTTTTGTCGAGATGCCTCCCAAAGCTGCACTTGTTTCATTAGAAGTTATTCTGAGGATAACATGTCTCTGCTGCTCTGAGAATGTTACTATTGATTCAAAGTGACAAGGTTGTGTCTTACTGAAGAGATAATTGGATCATGCACAAAGGGTGAGATTTTGGGGTATAAAGATTGCCCATAACTTTTTCTGTGGTACCTCTATTCTTTAGCTTTCACATAAAGTCCTCCCAAATGAGAGTGCCCATTATGTGCCAATTTCTGTGCCAGGTGCTCAGGGATATGAGAAGGGAAAGATATGAGTCTGACTCTCAAGTGACTTAAGTTTTTCCTCAGAGAGAAGTAACTCATGTGACACAATTATGGAACCCAAAGACATCAAACCTTGAGCTGCAGTTGCTCAATGTTGTATGGGCTCCCAGCAAGGTGAGATTATTGTGAGTGTGTGACGATGCTAACATTTTTGAAGGAGGTGGACCTTAAGTTGAGTCTCAGAGTGTTTTGTTTCAAAGCTACCATTGACTTGGGGCCTCGTATATTCCAGAGGTTGATAGCATGACTTTGGAATCGCCTAGGCCTGGGTTTGGAGCTGGCTTCTATTGCCTACTAAATCCATGGTATCAAATAAATGTGGATAAATGAGACACCATAAACAGGGTGCCTTATGCAGAGGTCATGTTCAGTAAATGATAGATGTTAGATTGCAAGAGAATAGTAAAAGTATACTCTCTGAAGCCAGAATTTTGGGGCATAAATCCCAGCTCAGCTCCTTACTTTCTGTGTGATCTTGGTCAAGTCACTTATCTTCTCTGTGCCTCAGCTTCCTCATTTGTAAAACAGGCATAATGCTACTGCTTATATGTAGGGCTGCAGTGAGGGCTCAAGCCATTAATAGATATATAATATATAGATAATATGTAACATATATATTAAAAACATGTGACAGTGCTATATGCAAGTAGTACCTATTAATATCACTATTATAAAAGTAATCATTTCACATCTACATGTAATCACCTCTACACTGGGAAATAGAGGCATTTCCCTCCTGGAGATCCACAGAATAATCCAGACGCACACTGTGCATTTTTTCCATATGTGTCTGTGTGTGCATGATGGGAAGTGATGGCCTGAGTGATGGAGTTTTTTTTTTCTTCTTCACGTTGTGACATTGACACGTGCATTTTCAAATAAATTGAGTTCCCATTTTGCTATACTCATTTGGCAGCAACCACAAGTTCATGGAAAAATATGAATAGACAAGGGGAAGGTGCACAAAAGGGGGTGGCGGTGGGAGAGTCAGAGAATCAATTCACAGTTTGTCAAGACAAGAGTATTAATGCCTCCCTTTTATTAAAAAAATTAATGCACTGGGTCCTTGTCTGTCATGGATTGTAACAGCTATAGCAATCACTTATTGAATACTCACCATGTGTGGGTTTTTTTCTAAACGCCTTATGAATGCATTATCTTATTTAATTTACACAATAACCTAAGAGGCTGGTAGCATTTGAACAGGCTTTAAGAGGTTAACTGGCCTGAGGTCACATGGTCAGTGTATGATGGAGTCAAGACTAAAATGCAAACCTTTCTGACTCTAAAAGGAAATGGTCTTAACTGCAGCTGATGTCCAGCCAGGACCTGCCAGGACAGTGGTACAGATTGTTTGTAGTCATCATCTTTTCTGATGGGTGGGACCCCATCATACTGGCTGTTGAATAATCCCACTATCACGACTTCTCAACCTTGAGGTGATACTACACTGTTATAATCAGTGGTAGGGAAAAAGGAGGCAAACGTAGGGTATCTTCTTACAACCTGTGACACATTGATTTGAATCTAAAGACAAATAAAACTAAACTTTAAAATGCACAAGATCTTAGGAATAAAGTGGTCATCAAGTATATTTGCAACACCTAATCATCATGGTGGAAGGGAAAGAGCACTGGGCTATGAGTCAGAGGAGCTGACTTACAAATACTTCTGTCCTCCAGGAGAAAGATGCTATTGACAAAAGAATTTTGGTAAATGCAAATAACACAAAATGAAACAAAAATCTAAAAAGGAAAAAACAGGCACAATTTTCAAATTCTTATCTCTTAGTGAAAACCCTTGGGAACTACTGTGACCATTTTTATGGCTCTGTGTACTTTTAGAAATATGTTTATATATTTCTCCGTCTGTTGAGTGAGAGGTTGATCTTGGAGGTCCTTTCTGGCTGAAAGCATTCTGATAATAATTCAATAACTCCTGTCAAGGTGTGCAATAGGAGAAGCTCAGGATGTACCACTTTTGACTGGTTAGCTGGGTTCTAGTTCATCCCCAGTGAAGAAGTGTCTAAGGGGAAATTTTCTTACTGTGTAAAACTGAAAAGCAGAACTCAGTACAGTATATAATCCTAACAATGCCGTACGAAAACGCAGTAAAAATAGAGTCAATTATACACTGTCAAAGCTTTTCTCTAAACAGCTGCCTAACAGAATATGACAATTTTTCCTACAATGTAGTAGAAAATAAAAAAAAAATTCTCTCACAATGCCAACTACACAGGGCCGAATTCATTAACACTTTATTACCTTAAACTCCATTGTGGGACCAAAATAATATGACGCAACTTGTCACTTTTTTCTTTTCCTGGTTTTGTTACTGTGACATATTAAGATTTGGGCGCCTGCTAGTGTGTTGTGATCTACATTTAATGATCTTAACAGGGACTTAGTAAGACATTGTTCGTTTCTCTTGCGCTATCCCTGAGCGGAGTGTTACTTGAACAGTGAGACCCAATTATATCATAGTGTAATTTACAAAAGAGAGGGGGAAAAAAAAGTTCTTTTCATGGTGTGTTCCCCAATGAGACTAACAGTATTGTAGCAGTTTCTTGGCTCTGCTTTGCAACAATATAATTAGCTATAATCTGAGCATTTGCATATAGTACATAGAGCAGAGTAATTCTCTGCTTGCTGGTTTAGGATGTAAAACAGTCTTTTATAAGACAGTTGCTCTGATACACCTAATTTTACTTAGCACATTTGCATCTATGTTGTGGCTGATCGACACAAATGGAAATTGTCACTTTCAATATGGAAGGAAAATGAGGAAATGCATCATAATGAAAGGTAGTTATTTTCTCCCCGCCCAGTAGATTTTGATTGGGGGCTTATTATTGACTCAGGACTGGGGCAGAACCCTGATGCCTTAGAAATAAAAAGCTGGACTTCATTGTAGTCCAAACTTTGTATGGCTTTCCAGTTAGGGTTACATTTCATCCACTTTGTAATTATACTTGAGAATGTCAAGTGCTTCAGCACCAGGATAGCTGGAGCTTCTATTCGAAGCACAGGTCTTTGTTTCCTTTACTAAACAAGAAGCTACTAGTAGAGAATTGAGGAACAGAAAGAGAGTTTACTAGTTTGTTATCTCTTTCTTGTAAACTGTCCACTTTCTTACCCTTAACCACCAAACTTGAGATTGATCATAAATCCATAAACTGGTCCATTAGTTTATTTCATTAATTGATTTCACCTTAGAGAGTGTGTGTATCAATCCAATGTGTCAGGCAAATCTTTGCATCAAAAAATCTCTTGAAAATCCCATCGAAGTACATTTAAGGGAGTTAAGAAGCTCCATTACAAAAGGCCTATGGGAACTGAGCCAATTGAAGGAGTAGTGGATTCATAGTAATTTTCCATTTCAGGCTCCCTCCAGGGCACACCTAAATTGTAGGTGAAATGGTCTCATGTTTAAGTAATTATCTCTCTGTATCCCTATCTTCTCGCCTTTCTTCTTTATCCCATTTAAACAGAAGTGTTTAGTTGACAGTAACCATGACCTTCAACCACTCTCACTAGACTGAAAGTTCCACTGGAATGTTGGTCTCATTTACCTTTGTTTCAGTACTAGCACAGTGTCTGATACATAGTAGGCACTCAGTAAGTATTTATGGAAAAGAACAGTTGAAAGGATTTGCTAATCCTTCAACTTTCAGCCACATGAGATATACAACTTGGAAGATTGTGGTGGCTCTCAGGCCCCAGTAGTCTTGTTCATCATCTCCATCTTACTATCTTGAAAATTCAAAAGATGGTGGAGCTGAGATGGTAATGTATTTTCTCCAAAGTTTGATTTATTTACTCACTACAGGTTTGGGAATGTAAAATTCCACCTTTTGGATCGGATTAGAGCTAGCTTTTGGTCAGCCAACATGCATTAATTGGACATTGGGAACTGTGGATTCCTAGAACTATACGGTGTTAATGCTAGAAAGACTCTTACAGATAATAAAGTCCAGGACTCCAAATTCACAGGTAGATGTTATGGGTTACATTGTATCCCTCCTACACTAATTCATATGTTGAAGTCCTAACCTCTAATACCTCAAAATGTGACCTTATTTGAAGATAAGATTTTTACAGAGACAACCAAGTTAAAATCTTAAAATGATGTCATTAGGGTAGGCCCTAATCTAATAAACCTGATGTCTTTATAAGAAAGGGAAAATTTGGACACGGAGACATGCGTAGAGGTAGATGTTATAAAAAGACACAGAGGATGACCATGTACAAACCAAGGAGAGAGATGTTGACTGGATTCTTCCTTCATATCCCTAAGAAAGAACCAGCCCTAATAACATCTTGACTTTGTGTCTTCAACCTCCAGAAATCTATGACTACAAGATACTATTGCTTAAACCACCAAATCTGTGGTACTTTGCTATGGCAGCGCTAGCAACCTAATACCATGGGTAATCTGGGGACCAAACTAAGGTAAATACCCAGGCTGCTTGTTAGGCAAGAGGGTAGATGGTTTTGGCCAGGCTTAAATGTGATCTTTCTTGGCACTAGCAGCTATTTTTGAGAGGTCATGCAGTCACCTCCACGGGTGATCCCTCTTGAAGAACACTGTCTAAACTTAGATGTTTAGGACTGTTTAAAATGTTTAGAAAATGTTTAGGAAGAAAGAAACATATGTAATGATTAAGGACATGTGGCAAAAAGAAGCCGAGCTCTTCCTTCTATGATTTACTGCTTGTCCCTCAACCAACAAATTTGCAGCACATCAGTGAATGTTTCTTACTTAGCAATACTTGTTGTAACATAGGATGTCAGATTTATTTTCCTATTTTTTTGTGATTTTTTTTTGATGGAAGTTGTAAAAAGAGTAGGGGAAGGGAGTAAAGGATATAGAAATTGGGAAGCAATGGAAAATGCAAGATGTAATTCTTAATGATTTGCATACCAGCCCTCCAACTTTTTAGCTTTTAACTTGAAATAATTTTAATCCTTCAAAAAAGTTTCAATAACAGTGAAAGAGCTCCCATATTTCTTTCACCCAGGTTCATCAATTGTCAAGATTTGTCACATTTTACCACATTTCTTTCATCATTATATATATGTTCTTTTCTTATTAAACATTTCAGCATGACTTTCCTAAGAATGGGGTTATTTTCTTATGTAACTGCAGTGCAATGATCAAAATCAAGACATTTAACATTGATATTAACTGATAGATACTATTTAAATTTCACCAATTAATCCAATTATGTCTTTTACAGCACCCCCCACCAATTCAGGATCCAATGTAAGATTATGTCTTGCATTTAATTTTCATGAATCCCTAATTTGCTTTTACCTGGAAAGATCCCTTCACCTGAAGATACCGAGATATTTTAAAGAACACAGTACAAGTCATCCGTTTTGTGGATTGTCCTCATTTTTGATTTGTCAGATGTTTTCTTGTGAATGGAGCCATGTTGTACCTTTCTGGCAGGAAACCTCCAAGGCTGGCTGTATCCTTTCCTGTGCCTCATGCCTGATACTGGGTTGTCTCACCAGGTTCCTCTCACCCAACACACTCTATTGGTAGATGAAAACAACAGGTTAATAATGAGTACAGCTAAAGATAACTTTTGAAAGGAAAATGTATGTCTTCATCCATTCATTCATTACACGCAGGAATTTTATGATCTCCAGAGCACCAATTTGTTCTTCTTTGGAGAACAGATATATTAGTTTTTGCTTTGTTTCAATGGTTTTCAAAAACTGTTCAAGTTGTAGAATGCCTGGAAATCAGGACCCTTTTTATGGATTTTTGAAAGATCCTCTCTCTAAATGCCTATACCAGAAAACAAAGTGTAAGCTTTCCCCTCTCCCAAGTGCTCACACACAACAAGAAGCAAAACAAGCTGTTGAACTAAACATTATCCATTGTTTCTGAGTTTTCCTGTTAATAGCTTGTTCTTGGCCCAATCATTTTGTGTCCTGTGAGGCCAGTCTAGCAGTGCAGTGGCAGCTGGGTCTGAAATTGTAAAGAAAAAATGTGGGAAGGAAAGGTTGTAGCTAAAGGAATTTCCTCATTAATATGTGTTCTACAAATTGGAAAAGAATGCTGATGTTGGATTTTAGCTTCAGAATTCATTTGTGAAATGCTTGCAAAGAGGAAAGATGAGAACTTTGGTTTTCTACAGCATGTTTTCTCAAATGGTACAGGATTAATGGATTATTAGTGTGTGGAGATAGTGGTTCTTCTCCCAGTCTGTGGGATGATTTGGTGGGGCCTAGGGAGCTAGAACCCCTGGGGTGATTGCCTGTGACCACAAACAGCTTTGTGAATTAATCTCCATAGGCTCTTAAAATAATCATTTTCTGTGCCTACCGTAAAGCGAAAAGATTGGAAAACACTATAGTCACCTGCTTTATTTTATGCCTCTCTGAAAGCAGGTGCCTGAAGGCAAGACTTGGGTCTTATTCATTCATTTGTCTTTTTCAATGCATAGCATAAGGCCAAGCACACAATATTTACTCAATATATATTTATTGCATTGAAATTGCTGACTATCTGCTATGAGCAGGCACTGCAAGGAAAGCTGTGATGGTGAAGCAATGAGAGACTGCTTGAGGGGCCACTTGTCTAATAGCTCTTGCCTTGGAAGATGGAGAATCTTTTTAAACACAGCTTAAAGGACACCTTAAATCTGAAATAGAGCAAATGACAAAGTGGTGAAAGAAGAGACACATAACACATTTCTGGAGAAAGAGAGTGAACCCAATCTCTGACAGGATTAGCAGGTTAATTAAAGAATCTGTCCTGATGATGCTGGCACATCTTCAATTCAGACTGACATTAACTCAAGACACAGGCCCCAATCTATCTTTTCCACTAGCTGCCATGAAGCTGAAATACTTACCACACAAGTTGATTCTTAAGAATCTTCTGGGCATGTGTAACTCTATTCCAGGTGGAAGCCCACTCCAGGAGAGGTGATGAGTTAGCTCATAGATTAGCAGGAATGGGGTTATCTGATTAACCTTGACCACTTAGTTATGGCCAGTAGGTATAATGAGCAACAGAAAGGGAAAGTTTAGATGTAGTGAGCAAATTAACTCTCTCTGAGCATCTCTCACATGCCTGACACAGTGCTAAGCATATTGCCTCACTTATTTCATTTGATGTGCTGATTAAGAGTGGCTAGTATGGTGTCAGGTAGACCTGGGTTCAAATCCCAGCTCTGTTATATTCTGACTGAATGACTCTGAGTAGGCTACTTTTTTGTAAGCCTTAGTTGTCTTATCTGTAACACAAGGACAATAATACCTTTGTATTAGTTTCCCAGGGATGCCATAACAAATTACCACAAATTTAATGCTTTAAAACAACAGAAATGTATTTCTTTACAGTTCTGGAGGCCAGAAACTCAAAATCAAGGTGTCAGCAGGAGGGAGCTTCCTCTAAAGGCTCTAGGAGAGAATCCGCTCTTGCGTCTTCCAGCTTTAGATGGTGCCAGGCATTCCTTGGCTTGTGACTGCATCACCCCCATCTCTGCCTCCTCCTTCACATAGCCTTCTCCTCGGTGTCTTTTTCTATTCTGTGTCTCATAAGGACATTTTTCATTGGATTTAGGGCCTACCTGGGTAATGCAGAATGTTCTTATCCTGAGATCACTAACTTATTGGCTATAGAGAGCATGTCACAATATTATAAAGTCTGGGAACTAGATCTTATTCACCTCTGTTAGCATGTTAAAATAGGTTCAGAGAGGTTTGTTACCTTGTCCAAGGTCAAAATGGGTTTCCTATACAGTGCTGAGTAACCACAGAGTCTCTGTTTTTGTCCCTCATTGTGAAGAGTGGGTTGGATCTTCCAATGCAGACCCTAAGACAAAAATTTGGGTACAAGTAGATTATTTGGAAAGTGATCTTAGGAAACAGACAGTGGGAAAGTGAACAAGGTAAGCAGAAAAGTCAGTGCAAGCTGCATTATTGTGAGTGCGTTACTGCTGTGGGCACTTGGGCCTAAACCCTACCAGGACCGTCTGGGAGGTTGATGTATATGAGAACACAGGTAACCTCCAGGATGGGCTGAGGGGATACATGAGGGGCAATAAGAGCTTATCCTACCCTCATAAACTCTATGGTGGCAGAAATCTTGGGGGATCAAGGTAAGAGGAAGCACTGAAGTGAGGGCTGAAAATGGGCAACAAAAGTCAACCTTAGCTTTTGGTAATTTTGATTGGGCCACTCTTGGGATGTTTGATGGAATCACAGATTCTCAGTGCTGGAGTGGGCATTACCAGTCATGGGATTTGACCTCACTCCCATTGATGAGATTCCCTTTACAATAACCCATATCCTCAGATTTGTCCTCAGCATTGGTCTACAGCCACTACTTAGATGCACTGCCTCCTGAGGCTATTTTATTGCTGTACACCTCTAATTATGAAAAAGATCTTTATGTTGATTCAAAATTTGACTTGTTGGGTCTTCCACCCAGGAGAGCTAGTTCTTTTCCTTGAGCCCTCATTCTTCCTTAAGAGATCTACTTTTGCTTACACATTGCTTTCAGCTTTACAATCCCTTCCTGTCCCTGCCCTAAAAGCTGTGGTTCTTTGGAAACACGGTATCCAGCTCCCATAGGGCTCCTGTTTATAATAGTCTAGGGAGTAACTTAAGTGGTTTTAGAATGAAATATAGCTGAACTGTTAGGGTCAATTTAAGCATCTGGTACAGAAAGAAGAACATCTACTCAACAAATGCCAAATAAGCATTAACTTTGTGTGTCAGATCTGTGGTTAAGAGTCTGTTAGAAGGTATGGACTCATGATGATAAACTACAATGCCCAGGATAAAGGTCTTGAAAGGCCACTTCTAGAAGGGGCAGAATGAGATGTGCCATGCTTACCAAAGCCTGAAGGACTACATACTCTGAGCGTTGCAATTTCATCATGGAAACTGGGGAAGACTTCATGGTGGTGACATTTGAATTGGGCATTGATGAAAGGTTAGGATTTTAACAGACTCTAGTACTAGCAAGAAACGAATCTGGAGATATGGGAGTGGCACAAAAATGTCCTGGAGATGAGGGCATGCATGCTTTATTCAGGGAATGGCAAGTTATCAGGGGTTTCTAAGAGTTTAGAGTGTGTATGGTTATGTGTTTGTGTGGTTAGTAGCATATGAGTTTGGGATGGCATGTAACAGGCCCACTTAGATAATATTGTATGACACCTGGTCTTGACTTATCCATTCGATGACAGAAATGTCTTCAAATGCTTTTGCACATGGAAGAGAATGATTCAGTTTTATTTTTAAAAACAGTCACTCTAATATCCTTGTGCAGGATGGGCCAGATTGTGGTGAAACTGGAGATAGGAAAATTAGGTAAGGTGGGAGTGTAGACAT
This sequence comes from Theropithecus gelada, assembly GCF_003255815.1. Classification (NCBI taxonomy): domain Eukaryota; kingdom Metazoa; phylum Chordata; class Mammalia; order Primates; family Cercopithecidae; genus Theropithecus; species Theropithecus gelada. The sequence goes on along the minus strand of NC_037682.1, from coordinate 50,166,986 downwards.
TCAGATAATTTGCCCATCTGTGCTTTCACCCATTTTTTTATCCATTCTTTCATTCATCTGTCCATCCATCCCTCCAATCTTAAGCATTTGCATGCAAATTATTGTGGTAGGAATTAATATTTTGAAGAAAGGAAAGATTTTTCTATCTTCAAGGGGATTATGCTGTAGTAGGGCTTGAATTGGGGAAGTGGAGAGAAGGATAGAAAGATGTTTCAAGATTGAAGTAGACTCATCACTGTCAAATTGCAAGTGGATGGGAAAGAAGAAAAATTGAAAAAAATCCCTAGATTTTGTCACTAGAGAGGGATACCTGAAATCCAAGCCCAGTTATACTACTGGCTATACTATACTATACTATACTATACTATACTATACTATACTATACTATACTATACCATACCATACCATACCATACCATACCATACTATACTATACTATACTATACTATACTATACTATACTATACTATACTATACTATATACTGGCTGTGTGACCACGGACAAGTCCCTATTCCTCTCTGGGCCTATTTTCCTCATCCAGTTTGGACTGGATGACTTATTTCAGTGCTTGCCATTCCAGGATTCCATTCTTCTATCTCTTCGTCCATTAATTATTAAGAGAAAGAGTGATGGTTAGGAGCTGGCAAACACTGGGGTGTTTGGACATAGAAAGTGAGCACAGGGCAGTGTGAATCAGTGAGGAAACAAGAGACAGATGACTAGGAAAACAGGTTGGAATCAGGAAACAGGGGCTGCAAGTGTCAGAATCATGAGCAGTAGTAAGAAACACAATTTTTACTGCTTTGTTCCATCATTTCATCTTCCAGCTTCTGACATGCTTCCCTGCTTCTGGCTCTAACCTGGCTGGAGTACTCCCAGAAACAACTGCTCAGAAGCCAGATAACCACAGTTTCTTCCCCTTCCGTCTCAAGTGGGTCTAAGCCCTGGGTAAGCTTGAGGCAATTTCAGACTAGCAGGGTATGGACCAGGGGACACTTGGGTAAGGACACGAGTGCTCTTCTCCTCTGTGGGCTGGGTGCCTTGTCACTCTGGACTAGAGCTTGTTCACTTTCCTTCCCCTGGCCTCTCCTCAAGGCCTTTGTCCTACTTGGCAAAGAAAAGTCATAGAGTCAGGGACCTAGGAGGATATGAGTAGTCACTGATTCTAGAAGACTGGGTGCTCCTTAAGGCAAGGGCCACACCTTGGTGCTTGCTGAATTCTCAGCCACTAACAAGATACTGGTTCATAATAGGTGTTCAATCTAACTTCATTGAAGGAATAAATGATTGAATGGCTGGCATCAATAAATGCTCATTGAAGGAATGAATGAATGATTGAATGATTGGAACCAATCATGTACAAATGACAAAACTGAAGTCCAGGATGGTCAAGTGGCTGCTGAAAAGATCACTGACTTTGGAGTCAGACAGAGCTGGGGTCATATCTTAGTGCCATTTCTTCTTGGCTATAGCTCTTTAAAATGAAGACAATATGTGCCCTGAAAAGAGAAGTTATGAAGATTAAAAAGATATTGCATCTAAAGCTTCTAGAATGGTGTGAGCACACAGTTTGCACCCAATATTTTTCGGCTCTAGCTCAAGGGTGTACAGAGTATCAGTGGCAATTCTCTGACCTTTGGAAAGAACTAGGGGCATCATGTGAGGAACCCTTGTTTGAAAGGCTCTAAAGACCCTAGACAGCCTCATCTATCTAGGGCACCTTGGGATACAGCCTTCTTAAAGGGAGAAGGGGGATGGACCAAATGGCCCCGGCCCTTCCTAATCCCTTTTGGGTCTTGGAAACAAGGATGCACTTCTGATCCTGACCATGGGGTGGCACCAGCCCATCAGGTTAGGTAACACAGTGGCAGCAAGGCCTCTCTGCTTCCCAGCAGGGGAGTTGGAAGAGGGTGGGGGCGGGGAATGAGCAAGAGTGGGGGTGGGGTAAGGAGCAGCCTAGAGAGTCCAGGTGTTTGTGCCTCTGTGCTTGTGTGTGTGCCTTTGTGCATGACTGGGTGGGGGTGGGCTGTAGAAGCATTATGAGGGTGTACGAGCATGTGTGTGAGTGTGTGTGTGTGCCTGCGTCAGCACTAACGACTCAGAGAAAGGGGGTCTTTGTTTCACTCCTGTTTATGTGCAGGGAAATCATCTGACCTAAATGAAATCGCTCTGCCCTAAGGATATTAGTATATGGCTGTGGATGAAGTTAGGCTTGGGGACGTGGAATTTTCAAGATGTTAGAGGCACTAAAATTTGTTTAGTCAACCCCCTCATTTTACTCATGGGATAAACTGAGGCCAGATGGGGGCTCTAACCAGGTATGCCATAGACCCTTGGTGGGCTGGGCCAGAGCCCTGGCTCCCTGATGCTGCCTACCAAGGTTTGAGTGTTTGAGCCTTGAGGCTTCCTCAGGACAAGGAGCTGGACCACCTGAATATGATGGGAGACCTCCAAGAAGCAGCCCCCAAGATGGGGCTGAGGACCCATTGCTTAGTCTAAGCTGCATTCAGTGGGAGCTACTTGGCTTCTCCCCCTTGCACTTCACTCCTCACATCTTGATCCCAGAGCCAGCCCAGACAGGCCCTGTCATCCCCTAGGCAGAACCTCGACAGTAGCTGACCTCGCTTAGAATCCCATAGCAGACAGGTGACAGCCCGGGAGTAAAGTCTGGATCTCCTGTCTTCTACCCTGTGTCCTTTTCCTGCTGCCATTGCTTCCATCTCACCTTCGGGGAGGGACTCCACCTACCTCCTCAGTAGCCAGGGGATCAGGCCTCTGGGGCACCAGGCCTCAGCTCTGCCTTTTCAAGGAACTCAGTGATGTCTCCGTCCTTTAATAAGGACCTTGAGCTATACCCAAGGCCTGATGATAGTCACAGAGATTTGGTCACACAACTGGTCTGCAGCTGGTAAAAATGATGGCGAGCACCGCCATTTGTTTGAGTTTACTCTGCTCTGAGGTCTGGGCTGGGTTCTTTAGCTCTGGAGTCAGACTACCTGAACTTGAAGTCTGCCTCCTTCACTGTCTAGCTCTGTGACCTACAGCCAACATCCTAACCGCTCTGATTCCACATTTTAAAGCCAGAGATGTCATGTGTGCCCACCAGGGAGAGTTGTTGATAGGCTTAAATGAATTAACACATATAAAGTGCCTACCACTAATGTCTCAATACATGTTGTTACTGTTACACTTTAAATCTTACAACAACGCTGCCCCAAATGGGAGATATGATGCTCCCATGTTATGAATGAGAAAACTGAGACTCAGGGAGATGATGTATGGATTCAAAGTAACATAGCTAGCAAATGGTGGGTATGACACTAAAATCCAAGTCTAGATTCAGACCTTATGCCAGTCCTCTGAAATCCTTTATTGTCCCATTACCAAGTCCAGGAATGAAGGGTGGTCTCCTTTATCAAAGAAATTCAATGAAAGCAAAATCAAATATTGTATATGTTTGTCCATGTATATATAAATATGAAGGAGTAAGAAAGCATTTAAGAAAATAAAAAATGACTTTTTCCTATACCTAGTGTTCTTATCAGGCCCCAGGTTTGTCTTGAATTCTAACCAGGATGGTTTAGGAGACAGACATATCCCAGAAACCCCTCTTGGTCTGCCAGGAGTCCTGCGCTCACAGCACCCTTCCCTCCCAAATTACCCATCCTTTGTTGATTCAAATCCATCCCACATGGATGAGGGTTCTGTACTGGGTAGCAGGATGGTGCACCCAGACTCCCCAGCATAGTTCATAATCAGTGCCCCTTTATGAGCTCTGTGCCAATGCATAATCTGTGTTATATAAAACATAGTTATGAGCCCTCATTATGGCTGGGAGGCCATAGTTAAAATAGAAGTTACCCAGTTGCAGATGTGCGATGTCAGGCCACTAATGAACCAGTCTGGCAACCTAGTAGGTCCCACCTGGTCCAAGGAAGGGCCTCTGTGCTGCTTCACCCCAGCCAGCATAAAGCCTTCATGATAAGCACTCTTTGCTGGATCGCAGCTTTCTTGAAATTCTTCCTCATGATTCCTCCATCAGTGGAGGCTCCCTCCAACCTAGACTGGCAGTGAGCATCCAGGACATGTATAGTCATCCATTCACCCAACCATCATCTTTGGAGCACCCATTCTGTGTGGCACTAGAGAAGCCTTGATGAACAGTGTCAACTCTTGCTGTGCCTTCATGGATCTTGCAGTCAACACCTTTAGGGGCTATAAGTGACAGATATGAACCAAATCACTGCCATTTTGGGATCTAGACTACCCATCTGATCCCAAATTGTGCAGAGCCAGCAAGGCAGGTGGGAGGGTGGCCAAAGTAGCTAGCTACAAGGCAGGACAATTCTCGGGGAGCCTCGGATGAGGGAGGAAGGAACTGGGGAATCTGAAATGCTCAGCAGGAACACTGGGGTTGGAATCAGGAGCCAAAATTTGTAAATCAGACATCAGTAGAAAGTGAATGAAGTCTTGGCTGGGCACAGTGGCTCACACCTGTAATCCCAGCACTTTCGAGACCAGCCTGGCCAACATGGTGAAACCCTGTCTCTACTAAAAATACAAAAATAGCTGGGCATGGTGGTGGGCACCTGTAATCGCAGCCACTTGCGGGGCTGAGGCAGGAGAATTGCTTGAACCTGGGAAGCAAAGATTACAGTTAGCCGAGATCCCAGATCATGCCACTGCACTCCAGCCTGGGCAACAGAGTGAGACTCAGTCTAAAAAAAAAAAAGAAAAAAAAAGCGAATGAAGCCTCCCTGCTTCCAGTTTTGTTATCTACAGTTAATTCTTCACTTAGCAGCCACAGTGATCTGTGAAATCATACTACATTTCTCTCTGGCTTAAAGCTTTTCAATGGTTCCCCATTACACTAGAAATAAAATCCAAACCCTTTCCTATGGCCTGCAAGAGTCTGGACAGTTTGTGTCCTCCCTCCTGCTTCTCAGGCCTTAGGTCTTAAGCCTTACCACTCTCCCATCCCTCTCTGCTCCACTACTTTGACCATTGCTCCTCTGATTTAAGCACACTGACCTTCTTTCTATCCCTGGAAACACTGGCAACTTTAGTCCTGCCTCAGGGTCCTCACACCACTTTCTCCCCTGCCTCAGGGTCTTTACACCATTTTCTCCCCTGCCTCAGGGTCTTCACACCACTTTCTCCTCTGCCTCAGGGTCTTCACACCACTTTCTCCCCTGCCTCAGGGTCTTCACACCACTTTTCCCCCTGCCTCAGGGTCTTCACATCCACTTTTCCCCCTGCTTCAGGGTCTTCACACCCACTTTCTCCCCCTGCCTGAAATGCTGCTCTCCCAGATTGTCACAAGGTTGGCTACTTCTTGTTATTCAGGTCTCAATTAGAATGTCACCTCAGAGTTGCAGTAGGCATGGGAATTTTGATCTTTTCATCTCAGAATCGGTTGTAGGATCTTTGGAAAGCCAGCACCATACTGTGATGCCTGGGATATTTCTGGATTAGATCCTCATGGACCTAGGGAAAACTTCATCCCACCAGCAATGCAATCAGAAATGGAATAGATGTCTGCTCTTACAACAGGGACAGGAAGTGAAGAGACAGTTTGCCACCATAAATTTTGGACTCTTCAAAAGATATTATTTCAACAGAGCAAATGGATTTTGTGTTTTTTCTTCTAGACTTTTTCCATATAAATCAAGTGAAATCATTTTCCAAATATTCATGTGCAAGGCATCATTCAGTTATCTGGGAAAATCTTACAAAGAATTTACAATACATTAGTCCCAGCTAAGGCACTGTGGTAGAAAAGATGAACAAGACTTGGCCACTTTCTCCAAGTATATGCAGATCAGATGGGAGGCAGGCATGGCCATTATATCTGGAAACAGACCTCCTGAGTTCAAATCTTGGCTGGGTGTCTTTGGAAAAGTTATATAGCGGCTATGTGTCTTATTAGCCTTCTTGTTAGTAAAATGGGACTGATGAAAATAATGCTTCAAAGGAGCATTGGAAAGATTAAATGAATTAATGTAAGAATAGAGCCAGCACAGTGTCTGGGACATTATAAATGATAAGTGCCAGCGAATAAGGTTGTTATAAGGTAAAGTGAAGTAGGCTTTCAAGGGAGATGTACAAGGTGCCATGGGGACAAAAAACTGCTAGAGAAGGACAGGAAGTACTTCTTGCAGAAGATGGAAGTTCCCTATGGGGTGGCAGCATCATGTCAAGGCAAGAATAGGGTCTTTGGAAGATAGGCCTCTTTTTCAATTCTAGCTGTGTTAGTTATCAGCGTTGTGACTTTGGGCAAGTTATTTAACCTGCTCTGTGACACAGGTATTGTCTCATGAGAGCACTGTGAACATTAAATAAAATGTCATGAGTGAAGTTTCTGGTACATGGTAGGTGCTGGATAAAGGGCCCTGTTGACTATCCCCATGAAGAATTACATTGTGAGGGGATGCTGTGTTGCGTGGATCCCATCAGCCGTCTTGGGTTTTGCCCAACTGAAGAAAACTATCTCTTCCACAGTTATGCCTTTTTTTAAGGGCAACCTGATTCCAATGTCTGATGACCTGGGAGCATAAAGACCCAGCCTGTCACTCCCACTAGAGATGACTCTGAGTGACCATCCTGGCTCCAGAGCTCTCTATAGGTCCAAGTGAGGTCTTAATTGGGACTGCATTACAGCTCAGTGTCTGCCCCTGCCCTTCATGCTTCCTTCATTTCTTGTCTTAGTAAACTCAGGCTATGAACAAAATATCACCAACTAGGTGACTTAAACAACAGAAATTTATTTACTTACAGTTCTGGAGGCTAGAAGTCCAACATTAAGTTTGGTTGAAACCAACCAGCAGGGTTGGTTTCTGATGAGGGCTCTCTTCCTGGCTTGCAGATGGTTGCCTTCTTGTTGTATCCTCATGTTGCTTTTTCTCTATGTTCATGGGGAAAAGAGAGATTTCTGGTGTCTCTTCCTTTTCTTATAGGGACACCAGACTTATCAGATTATGGCTTCACTCTTACGACCCTGTTTAACCTTAATTATCTCCTTGAAGGCCCTAACTTCAAATACAGTATCACCGGGGACTAGGATTTCAGCATATGAATATTGGGGGAACATAGTTCACTCCCTAATATCTCCCCTTCACAGGAATGGATCTTAAATGTACTCCTTAGTAATGCCTCCCACTGTCTGTCAGTTGAGTGCCTTCTGGGGAACCTAAGGTGCAGACACACTTGTAAATATCTCAGTGTACATTGTGCCTGGAACATAGTAGTTACTCAATTCATCTTTATTGAATGAAATGATATTTGGACCAATATTTGTTAATAATGGTCAGAGAAAATAAAAATCCAGCTATTCCATTATGGGTTTTTATTTAAGTATTTATGTACACAAACACCACAAAATTTAGTCCAGGGATCATAAGGTCAAGTAGCCTTTATTTGCTGCATAGGAAAGGGGGTCATCTGACAGGTCTAGGTTCTAGTTAGGAAGGTCTAAAGGAAAGAATGGAGAAAGAAATTTCCCTTACTGACTGCCTTCTGTAAGCCAGCACTATGCTAGAAGCCTTGCGGGCACAGATTTTCACACATACAACTCGACTGCTCTCTGAAGCAGAGATCTTTGCTAACTCCACCTGAAAGACAGAGAAAGAGAGGTTTCCCTTTCAAGGTCACACAGCCAGCCAGTGGCACAGTTGAGAGTCAATCCTCACACAGCATCCAAGGCCCTGGAAGGAAGGTAAGAGTCCCCAGATCCACTCTCTTTCATCAGAGGCATCACCTGCAGGTTGACAGTGATAGGCCTGTCCTCCCTCAACCCCAGGGTGTGCCCGTGCCCCACTCCAGCTGCTGTTTCCCAGAAGCCTTTGCAAAGCTGAGGAATCAGACCTCTGGGGATAAGGCTGACACTGGAAGTTAATGACTATCAGTTGATACAAAACACTTGTTTACATGTTTCCATCATTAGAGGTTCCAGCCTCACCTCTGCTGGGCCTCCTGCCAGATGTTTGGAGGGGGTTTTTTGCAAGCTGTGCTGTTTACTAAATACTAAAGCACCCATATTAAGGCGTTTTAGTATTAGGCAGTACGATGTTGCAATGTTGATAAGGGGTAATTGAATTTCTTTATCTGGAGCAAAATGGACATAGACACTCTGAGAATTTGCTTAGCTGGGGAACACAGATGGTTGCTGAAGACATGAAGCTTCCCTTCTAGAGCCTCTATTGAGGAGAATAGTTTGATTTAATGGTCCTTTGAGCTTTGTATCTGGCTCCTGGTGGATGCTGAAGCAACACTTCCTGAGGAAACCAGGGGAGACTTTATAAGGAAAGTGATATTTACACTTGATGTTAAAGCATAAATGAGATTTTTCCAGGTAGAAAGAGAGTATGGGGAAGGGCAGTCCGGAGGGGAAAAGAGCAAGTGCAAAGGCACAGGAGTCTAGTAGTTTGAAGACAGAAAGCACCTCCTATAACACTAAGCACACCTTTATGTCTGGCAGCTTTCTATCCAGACCAGTGGCTCTCTACCCTATATGAACACTAGAATCATCTGAGGAGATTTAAAAAAATGACCCTACCCATCTCCCAGATTTAATTCAATTAGATAAGATTCTGAGTGCCAGTATGTTTGGAAAGTCGTCTGGATTAGTCTAACATACAGCCAAAGTTTAGACTGATCCTTACATCTCAGTGACTTCTCGCCTTCTCAACTTTTAGACAAATGCATTGCGGAGAAACTTTGGTCAACTTTTCAAATTTGTTACCAAGTGTGACTGAAGTGCAAGATGGGGCTTCCTCAGTGCTCAGCCTTGAGGGCAAACATTTCCCTTTGGGCTGGTGAGGCATATGAGGCACCCTCTTTCCTGTCAAAGCCTGTTCGGGGAAGAATAACTTGTAGGAAGAGCTCAACTTTGACCAGATCTTGACCACATTAATCACATAAGTAAGCAAATACCAACAGGGCCCCAGTGCCTTTACCTGCAACTTTCCTTCTGCTGACTTTTCTGGATGAAGAAAAAAAATGGTAAATTATTCAAGATTGGGGAGAGCAGGTTTTCTAACTGTGAATTGTAAGATGGCTGAATTAGAAACTATAGTAGTCTATACATGTTTTATCCCTATTTTTTTTTTTCTCCTTTGCAGAAGAAGATTTCAGTTTTCGTTTCTCCCAAGCAGGGCTGCTCACTTTGACATTCCCTGGGTGTCTGTAGTACTAGGCAATAATTAAATATCAGGTGCATAAGTTGCTCTTTAATTTGACATGTGTGCTCCAGGCAATAACGGCACGCAGTGCCATGTGGGAGTGTAATTGCTAAGGAATAAAATCTTGTAGCGAGTGAGATCATTGTATCAGGTACGATGTGACAGCTCATTTGATCATTATGCCCAGGCTAAAGAGTTTGCCTAATTAGTTTCCATTAAAACTCACCCTTTAATCAAGAGTTATTCTTGCATAAAGAATGTCACTCGGTCCAGATGAATGAACAATGGTTTCCCCTTGAGATTGGACTGTCGGCTGCACTGGGATGCCATATGTCTTTTCAAACAATCCACACCCGGCCCTCAGCTGGGAAGCCCAAGCTGGAATGGTTGGTATAAGTGGAGAAGAGGGAAGATATTTGGAGGAAAGAAATGGATGCTTCCAGCACTTGTGGTTGGAGCTTGGGGTCTGAGGGAAGCCTTCTGACAGGCACAGAGACCCGGGATTCCAGAGAACTTCCATATGCAGAGAGAATGAGGACATAAAGAGGAAGAGGTGACTTGGTCACAGGTAGGTTGTGGCAAAGCTCAGGCTGGGACCCAGTTCTGACTTGCAGCCCACGGCTTGCTCTTTCCCAATCAACTGCTGACTTCAACTCTCATGCTTCTTAGGACTGAGCACATAGAGCTTTATCTCCTGACCCACTTTGAGTACTGGGCTTTGAGATGGCAAGAGTGAGAATGAATGCTGGGTATACTCAGCACTTAGTCTTGTTCCATTTCTATCTCCTAGGCTCTGAAGCCAACCTACTCTTCCTCTGAATCCCAGCTCTGTCCTTGAATAGCTGTGGGACCTTGAGCAAGTCACTTGAGTTCTCTAAGATTTTATTTCTTTACCTACAAGGTAGAAGTAACAATATCTACCTCCTGGATAAAAGGACTCTTCTCTGGGTACCTGGAATTCAGGGTACCTCCTCTTAATTTGGGATTCTATTTTGAGGAAATGTGTGCCAACATTATGTAGTGTGTTGCTGTTGCAACTCCATCCACCCCCATGAATGTACCTACCCCTATATAATGATGATTTCCAAATATGTATCTTTAGCCTTGATCTTCTTACTTTTAACCCTGAACTATCATTTGTCCACTATTAATGAACAATTGACAATTTGACAGTTGTCAACTACTAATGACACTTCAGCATCTCAGGAAAACCCACCTGATCGGGAACTCATTGCTCACCTATTCCCCAGGCTTATTTACTTTTTAATTTTTTGCTGACTTTGCCAAACACTGAGAACTCCAAGCTAAGTAACCTCAGAGCCACCCTTGAGTAGTAGAAAGAGAAATGCAGGAAAGAGCAAGAGCTCTCAGTCTGAAGCCCTGACCTGGGCCAGCTCACTTCAAAAATGTCTGTGCTTAACTTAGTGTCCTCGTATTTAAAATGGGAGGAAAATGACATTACATGCCTCCCAGGACAGTGATCTGATCCTTGCTTGACTTTTGACATCAGCTGCTATTTATCTTCATCAAATAGCCTTTACTACAGAAGCTGCAGACTACATATTGCCCCCAGATCACAGTTGTCATTTTAATTTATGCCTTCATGCATTTGCTCATATTGTTTTTCTCTGCCTGCAGTATTCCTCCTTTTCATGCTCATCTGGAAAACTCCTACTATTCTTTATGTCTCAGATCAAGACTTATCTTTACTAAGCTTTCTCTGGGTTTCCCAGACAGCGTGACGTACTCTGTTCTTGACTTTCTCACAGTACTTTTCTCCCTGTCTCTCTGGGACTCTTATACTTCACATATCCTATTCAATCTTTAATATCTTTTAGCTTTTCTTTCGTTTTTTCTGTCTGTTATTTCCTCAGTTTGGCCTTCTAATTCACTAATTCATTTTTCTTAAATCAAATTGATTTTGTTATTTATCCCATTGATTGTGGTGTTATTTACTTTGACTATTTACATTTTTCATATTTACTATTTCCATTTGGCACCATTTATTCATATATCATTCTTACTTCTTATTGCTATCATTTCTGCCCATATCTCCTTAAGTGTATTTAACATGTTTATTTTATATATTTGGATCATTTGTTTCAACATTTCTGCTTTAGATGTTATTCTGTTTGTTATTTTCCTTTACAGTAATTATATCTTTACATCTAGTTATTTTGGTTTATAAAATGGTGTTTTCCTGGGGTTTTCAACCAATTACTTAGGTAATCTGTATTGGGGAAAGAATCAAGGTCAAGAGTCTGTCTGGTCCCATGGGTTTAAGGAGAAAGGGGAACAGATGAATCCTAGTACAGAAAGCCCAAGACCCCACAAGCCCAGTGGTTGGAGTTATGCTTTCAACCTGTAGGATTAAGTGGCAAGGGGAGAGGGTGGTCTCTTTAGGTCCTGTCCCCCAGTCCTGGGTTTAGGAGGGGGTAGGGTGAAGGTGTGAAAGCCTAAGGGCAGCAGAACAGACCTGCTTTGTTTTCATCAACTCTTAATCCCAGCAGGGAGTTTCTGCTGCTCCAGCGTTGGCCTGGCTGAGCTGTGAAAGGGCAGGCAATGGTTTGCCTGAGGCAGTCCCAAGGAAGGTGAGATCAGCATTTCAAAGATTCCCTCCTGCACATTGGCTGGCACCATCTCTGGCTGCCCTGGACCCCTTGAAGCTTCCCTACTCCCTGGCACATGCCAGTTCCAGGAACTGTTCCCAGAGGGCTCACTTTTTTTGTTGTTGTTAGTTCTTTGAACCCATATTTTTCCCTTGCTTCCACCATTTTTTCAGTGTCCATATTTTTTGGAGGAAGGAGAGAGAACTAGTCAACTATTTCGACATAAACCAAGATTTTATATTTTTTAATATTTGATACAATATCTACAAACACATATGTCACATTTGTTAGATGGCACAGTTGTTAAAAACAAGGACTCTGAAATTAGACTATTTGAGTTTTTAATTTTACTTAATGAAATATAAATAAACTTTATGGGTATATAATATACATCAAATAAAATTTACTCACTTTAAGAGTGTAGTATGGGGACTCTTGGCAAATATATACACCCATGTAACTACAACTACAACCACAACCTATATAGAGAATATCTTAAAAATTATATATTGACAGATTATAGTTGTGTATATTTAAGGGGTAATGTTATGACTTTTGAACACAGTATGGAATGACTGACTCAAAGTAATTAACATATCAATCACCTAAAATATTTAACACTTTATGTGGTTAGAGTGTTTGAAATTTATTCTCTTGATGATATTAAAATGTACAGTACTCAATTATTAACAACACTATGCAATTGATCTAAAAACAATCAAACTTATTCCTTCCATCCAACTGAGGCTTTGAATCATTTTATTATTATCTTCCCATTTTCCCCACCCTCAGCTTCTGGTAGCCACCATTCTACTGTCTGCTTCTATGACTTCCAATTGTTTTAGATTTCACATGTAAGTGAGAAATTGTGGTATTTGCCTTTCTGTGTTTGGCTTATTTCACTTAACATAATGTTCTCCAGTGCTATCCACATTGTCCCAAATGATAGAATTTCTTCCTTTTTTAAGGCTTTGTGTATATGTACTATATTTTCTTTATACATTCAACCTCTGATGAATACTTAGGTTGATCTTGGCTATTGTGAATAATGCTGCAATTAACATGTGCATGCAGATATTTTTTGACATACCAATTTCAATATTTTTGGGTTAATACCCAGAGGTGGAATTGCTGGGTCATATAGTCATTCTATTTTTAGTTGTTTTGAGAAACCTCTATACCTATATAGAGAATATCTTAAAAATTATGTATTGACAGATTATAGCTGTATGTATTTAAGGGGTAATGTTATGACTTTTGAATACAGTGTGGACTGACTGACTCAAACAAATTAACATATCAATCACCTCAAATATTTAACACTTTTTGTGGTTACAGCATTTGAAATTCATTCTCTTGGTGATATTAAAATGTACAGTACTCAATTATTAACAACACAATGCAATTGATCTAAAAAAAATCAAACTTATTCCTCCCACCCAACTGAGGCTTTGAATCATTTTTTAAATCATCTTCCCATTCTCCCCACCCTCAGCTTTTTTGAGAAACCTCTATACTGTTTTTCATAATGGCTATATTTATATACAAGTTTTCTCTTTTGTCCACATACTCCCCAACACTTGTTATCTTTTGTCTTTTTGATAATAACCATTTTAATCGCTGTGAAGTGACATTTTATTGTGGTTTTAATTTGCATCTTAATGATTAATGATATTGAGAGGTTTTTCATTTGTCTGTTAGCCATTTATAGGTCTTCTTTTGAGAAATATCTATTCAGGTCCTTTGCCCATTTCTTATTCAGATTATTTGTTTTCTTTCTATAGAGTTGTTTGAATTCCTTATGGATTTTAGATATTATTCCCTTATCAAATGTATGAATCACAAATATTTTGTCCCAATGTGTAGGTTCTCTCTTTACTCTGTTGTTTCCTTTGTTATGCAGAAGCTTTTTATATTGATATAATCTCATTTGTCTAATTTTACTCTCATTGCTTGTGCTTTTGGGGTCAAATCTAAAAATCATTGCCCAGATCAATGTCAGGTAGTTTCTCTCCTATGTTTTTTTGTAGTAGTTTTACAGTTTCTGATCTTATGTTTAAGCCTTTAATTCATTCTTAGTTGATTTCTGTATATAGTGTGAGATACAGTTTCAATTTTATTCTTTTGCATGTGGATATCCAGGTGCTGATGACATGATCTTATATATAAAGATCATGTGCCCTTCTGAGCATGGGGCCCAGTGAGACTTCACAAATGTACAGGTGTCCTTCTGAGCATGGAGTCCATTGATTTTATTCTCTGCTGTTGCCATCTTGGAATCTTAATACTTTTTGAACAAGTAGCTCCACATTTCCATTTTATACTGAGCCCACCAGATTATGTACCTAATGTTAATATCATACACAACCATTGTGCATTTATCAAAACTAAGAAACTAACATTAGAACAGTACTGTTAACTAGACCACAGACTTTATTTGGACTGTACCAGTTTTCCTACTAATGTCCTTTTTTCTTTTCCAGAATCCAATCCAGAATATCACATTACACTTAGTTGTCATGTCTCCCTAGTTTCTTCTCTGGGACACTTTCTTTGTCTTTCTTTGCCTTCTAGGCAAAGACATGTTCCAGACCAGGACATGAAACTTTTACATGTCCTGGTGAGTTATTTTGTTCCTCAACTTGAATTGATCTGATATTTTCTCTTTATTAGAGTGAGGTTATGAATTTTTTAAAAGGATATCACAAAGGTGGAGTGCTCTCAACTCAGCAGAGGTACATAATCTCAACATGACTTATCACTGGTGTATGTAATCTTGATAACTTGGTAAGGGTTGTGTGTGCCACGTTTCTTCATTAGGAAGTTACTACAGTTCCTTTCCATGCTCCATTTGTTAGAACAGAGACACTAAGTCCAGTTCACTTTTAGTCGGGGGAGGGGAATTAAACCTCCCCTCCTAGCGAGAATCATATAAAACAACTTGTGAACAAATGTTAAAATCACCCCAACAATAAGTAAATATTTGTGTGGGAGTTTATGCTTCTTTGTAGGTCTCTAAGAACTTGAATCTGGGTGTTCCTGTGTTGAATGTGTATAAATTTAGGATAGTTAGGTCTTGTGGAATCAGACCCTTTACCACTATGTAATGCCCTTCTTTGTCATTTTTGATCTTTGTTGGTTTGAACTATGTTTTGTCTGAAATTAGGATCACAGCCCCTGCTTTTTTCTGTTTTCCATTTGCTTGCTAGATTTCCCTCCCTCTCTTTATTTGGAGCCTATGGGTGTCATTACATGTGAGATGGGTCTCTTGAAGACAGCATACCATTGGGTCTTGCTTTTTTATCCAGCTTGCCACGCTGCTCCTTTTAAGTGGGGCATTTAGCCTGCTTACATTCAAGGTTACTATTGATATGTGTGCATTTGATCCTGTCATTGTGTTGTTAGCTGGTTATTATATTGGCTTATTTGTGTGGTTGCTGTATCATGTCATGGGTCTGTCTGTTTAAGTGGGTTTTAGCTGGTAGTGGTCTTATTTTTTCTATATTTAGCACTTCTTTCAAGATCTCTTGTAAGGCAGGTCTGGCGGTAACAAACTCCCTCAACATTTGCCTATTTGAAAAAGATCTTATTTCTCCTTTGCTTAGGAAGCTTAATTTGTCTGGATATGAAATTCTTGGTTGAAGATTTTTTTCTTTAAGAATGTTGAATATAGGCCCCCAATCTCTTCTGGCTTGTAGGCTTTCAGCTGAGAGGTCTACTGTTAACCTGATGAGATTCCCTTTGTAGGTGATCTGCCCTTTCTCTCTAGCTGCCTTTAACATTCTTTCTTTCATTTGACCTTGGGAAATCTGATGATTATGTTTCTTGGGGATGATCTTCTTTTGTAGAATCTTGCAGGAGTTTCTGTATTTCTTGAGTTTGACTGTTGGCCTCTCTGGCAAGGTTGGAGAAGTTTTCATAAACAATATTCTGAAATATGTTTCCCAAGTTGTTTGCTTTGTCCCCCTCCTTACAGGGATGCCAGTGATACATAGATTCAGCCTCTACATAATTCCATACATTTTGGAGGTTTTGTTCATTTCTTTTTATTCTTTTTCTTTATTTTTATCTGACTATATTATTTCAGAGAGTCAGTCTACAAGTTCTGAGATTCTTTTCTCTGCTTGGTTTATTCTGCTGTTAATACTTGTGATTGCATTGTGAAATTCTTGTATTGTGTTATTCAGCTCTGTCAGATTCATTAGATTCTTCTTTATACAAGCTATTTTGTTCTTCAACTCCTGTATTGTTTTATTGTGATTCTTAGTTTCCTTGGATTGGGTTTTTTCATCCTCCTGAATCTCAATGATCTTTGTTCCTATCCATATTCTGAATTCTATTTCTGTCATTTCAGCCAGCTTCTCACTGGGGATTAGTCCCTTTTATTGGGCAGGTCTTTCTTCCTGGATTATGTGCCAGCTTCATTACATTTAGTTAATGCTTACTAAACATGCCAGAGATTCTGAAACTCTAATCTATGGGACCTATATGTAACCATACTAATATAAGTACTGCAATGCCTCATTAATTTGAACTCAAAAAGATTCAGAACTGGAGTGAACTTGCACTATAATACAGCTGAATTTGCATTTTGATTGTTTCTGAAGACTGACCAACCACATGAAAAAAGTGAAAGGAATCAAGAATAAGCATAAGAACCACCTTAAGATGATCCAATCCCATGATTCTTGAAATACTATTTTTTCTACTTTAATATGATACTGGAAGCCACTTTATTGTTTGAAAAAGGAGGAAAAATGGAATGAAATCAGTAAATTTATCAGACATGCTATTTAATCATTAAAACAGGTTTTGAAAATACTTAAACTAGGCAAGCCTTAGCTACCCTAGTCTGGGCTTCCTCTAAGTTTTGAAATAAATAATTGTGTATTTATACTCACAGTATCTATAATTCCAATTGCGCCTGAAGAGAGGAACTATGGCAATCCCTGATATTAAGGGGCAATGAATGAAATCTGGAAGGTGCAAGGCTCTGGCCTTCCTACAGTTGTCTTTGCCTTCTTGAAGATCTCATAAAGGCCATAGTGTTTTCCCAAGTCTGTTTTTGCTTTCACAGCTGAGGAGGCCCAGCTACCGCTCCAGCGGGGGCAGTGGTGGGAGTGATTTTCACCCCATTTATCTCTTCAATATCAGCAATTTCTGTGTGTTCCTAACAGCAATGGATGTCATGCTGGGTAATCCTCTTCCTGTTGTGAAAGAACCTGAGCAATTACCAGTGAAGTATTCAGGAAAGAGCCAAGGGAAATGATAGCTAATGACGCCTTTTATCAGACCTACCAATATTTGAGCAAACATGCTTCGGAGAAAATAGAGATTTTATTATCTTTATGGATATACAATGAAAGTTGTGTTATAGTATTTGAATGTGCGTGTGTGTGTGTGAATCTATATGTTTTAAAAGTCTTATCAGTATTCTTTTATTAAGAAATTCATTTACTTTCAGGGCAACCTTTATCTTTTCAGAGAATCAGAGAAGATTAGAAAAAAATTGGCCTTCTAACTTTTCGTGTGTTACCCCCTTGCAGTACTACTATCCCTTCTCTTCAGAGCAATCAGTGGTCTTTTAAAAACATAAAATGGATTATATCATATCCTCCATTAAAAATCTTCCAATGACATCCCACTGTACTTACAATAAATGCCAAGCTGAGGCTCACCTTGACCTTAACAGGGCCCTTAACGACATGGCCCCTGCCCACTTCCCACCACCCTTTGGGCCAGCCTCATCCATGCTGTGGCTCACTGTGTTTCTTTCTGGTCTCTAAACATGCAGGGCCTGTTCTCATCTCAGGGCCCTGCTAGTCCCACCTGCTTGTCCCACTGCCTGCACATGCCCTCCTTTCTGAAGTAGAAACCACCCATCTGGTTACTCTGTTTCACTTTTCCTTGTTGGATTGTCTTAAAAGCATTTGTCACCCTCTGAAATAGTCTTGTTTGTTCATTTGCTTAATGTCTGCCCTTCCTCAATGTAAGCTTCCTGAGGGTGAATCTTCCTGTTTTATTCACCACTGCATTCCCAGCACCTGGAAGAGTATCTGGACACTAACAGGTGCTCCATGTATTTTTGAATGACTGAGTGAATTAATGAATATAAAATTTGGCTGCCACCTCCATCTGTTGTGCTTTCCCTGGTCTAGTTTTTCTTTCAGGATTCCAATACAACTTTGGAGGAAGCTACCAACTGGTAGATCAAGTTGGAGTGAGTGCTATGTGGGTCAGGGAAACCTGGCTCAGAAGCCAGCTAAGGCAGGATGCATCAGGTACGTGTAGGCATTTGGAACTCATGGGGGTGCACTGTAAACGGGATCCTCTTATCCTCAAGTTTGAGATGTGGGTGTCAGGAAGCTTCTGAAAGAGATAGTCAGTGGACATTCAACAGTTATACGTTTGTGCTCTGCCAACTGAATGAATGATTGCCATGAGCACAGGAAACTCCTGAGAGCCTCCTTTAGCAGGGAAGCCCTTTAATTGTATTTCTAAAATACTATCTGCCTCTATTCTGACACTTCTGTTTCCACTGCACTGCCTTACCTAAGGTTCACTTTATCTCTCTCCTGAGGAGGTCCTGAAGGATCTGTCTTAAAGGCAAGTGCCAATGGTGAAAATCCCCTGCTTCCTCCTCATTGGAGAATATGGGAGTCCTAGCCTAGGGCTGCGGAGGTTTGCACCGATGTTAACTATCAGATAGAGATAAAAAGGGTGTTTGCTGCCCTTTTAATCAATTGATGACCTTTCATAACCATTCCTCTTGTAGACAGTGACCCCCTTTTATTCCTAGCTGCCAAAGACAATTTGCTGTACACTCACCCCCACCACCCAAAGTCCCAGATTTACTGCTTTGCACCAATCTGAACAAAGTGGCAGATAGTAAAACATTTCACCATTATTCAATCTAGAAACTAAAAACCTTTCAGATAAAAGACAACAGAAAGACTTAGGCCCATCTAATTCAAAGGTTCTTAGGAAATGTCATCGACCTCATGGAACCTGTAGGAATCATAGTGCAAGAACTCATTATCATGTTTTGCTCCAAGAAATACCATTAGAATAAAAGCTTCTAGGTCGGGCGTGGTGGTTTATGCCTGTAATCCCAGCACTTTGGGAGGCCGAGGCGGGTGGATCACCTGAGTTTGGGAGTTCAAGACCAGCCTTACCAACATGAAGAAACCCCATATCTACTAAAAACACAAAATTAGCTGGGTGTGGTGGTGCATGCCTATAATCCCAGCTACTTGGGACGCTGAGGCAGGAGAATCGCTTGAAACCAGGAGGCGGAGGTTGCGGTGAGCCGAGATCATGCCATTACTTTCCAGCCTGGGCAACAAGAGCGAAACTCCTTCGCAAACAAACAAAAATAAAAAGAGAGAGAGAGAGAAATGGCTTCTATAAGTTGCCCCTATAACATATGGTAGAACAGTTATAAGGAGAGACAAATGAAGCAAGGCTACCCATGATTTTTACCCTTTATTTGAAGATTTTTCTTCACTGAGGTCTTATTAGATAATATTTTCTCTCTGTATACTTTGCATTTTGTAAAATATGTTATTTTCTATGAGCACAGAAAAAATTCATCCAGATAAATCCAAGACCAAGGATATTTCTTAGATTAATGTCTTTTTCCATATAAGCATCAGCAGATGAGAATAAAACTCAATGTACATAAATACCACATGTCTGTAGAAAGGCGTTTCCCGAACTAGAGACTCAAAGGACACACTTTCCAGGATATTCATGTCACAGAAAATGTTTGGTGCACCATTAAGTCACATTTACTATAACAGAAGCTCTATGAGAAGAGGGACTTTGTCTTTTTTTTAATATATATACCATTGCAGCTCCAGCATCTAAAACAGGTCCTGATACCTAGTAGGCACTCAAAATATTTATTATTAAATGAAATGTTGCCTTAAACTAATTTAACCAGGTTTCTTTACTGCAGGACTTTCCAGAGTCTTATTATGCTAATATATGTAGTGAAGCTCCAAGAGGAGGCACTGGCATAACTTATTTCTCAAACCTATTTGAACATGGGTCACCCCAGGATATATCTATTCACACCCAGTGGCACTGTGTTCCATACAAGTTTGGGAAATGCTGTGTTACATTAAAAGGACGGGCAAAAAATGTCTAAGGCAAAAGGGAGTGCAGGAAGTTAATCCACAATTTAGGTTCTGTTACAAGTTTTTGCTGACTTACATTCTTTGATCTTTGAACACACGAGAAATGAAGAAGGAGATGGAGGAGACAGCACGGGTGGGAGAAGAGAGAGGAAAAACAGAAAGGAAAGACAAAGAGAGAGACAGAGAGAGATGACCATTTGAGATGGAAGAAGTGGTACTCTGAATTGTAGGAAAACATTCAGACCATGCTGGGCTTTGCTGACAGATGATTTGCAGCTGGAAGCTTCTTGTGGAACCTAGTGATGATAATTGCCCACAGAGTGGATTTACCTTGTAAAGGCTTGCTTGAAGCCTTATCTGCTCAATTGGCTGTGACCAGGAAAGAGGACATTGATGGTTAGATCTGTTCTCTTTTTTCGATGTGGGTTCATCCACCCATCCTTTCTACCCTGGGACACACATTAGTGAATGGTCTGGATTTGTTACTACAGAAGAAATTAGGCACAGATGTAGAGTAGGTAATACTGCAGATTTTGGAGACAAGCAATTGGGTTGATGGTGAGTATCCTGCATGGTCTTGGACCTATTAACCTCTCTGTATTTCAGTTTCCTCCTCCAAAAGATGGAGATGATAATAATATTTACCTCATAAGGTCCTGAGTATCAAATAAGGTGATATATATGCATTTATTACCGTGCCTTGCACATGGTAAGTGCTCAAATGTTAATTATTGGTATCATTAGTAATAGTAATTAAAGATAATATCTGGTTGTTCTGTTAACTCATAACTTATAGTTCAATTTATTTCTATGAACCTCATGTATAGCATTATGTAAGTAGACTTTGTAAGTTATTTCTCTTAATACAAAACACTTATTACAAAATCTACTTGCTGAGGAGAATTTGATACATGGTTTTGAAGGTGGGTATCCTTTGAGGAAACAGCACTTCTTGCAAATAGAAATATTCCCCCTCACCTTACATTATTGGTTCCTCTCTCTAAAGAAAACAAGATAATGCCTATCCTGGAAGAAAAATTTAGACTTGCATCTCAAGCAAGTTGCTTAATATCCCATATCAATTTTACTTTTTGCCCTCTTTTATCTTGTGCAATATGTTCCAAAGCCAAAATCTCTGACTCCAATTCTCCAGGCTCTGTTCTACTGTATGAATAAAATGTAGCACAGCAGGAAAAAATGAGCCCTTTCTACACCTCATTTTCTAAAGTAGGGTGGGAGAAGGCATCTCTCACCTGTTATGCACACCTTCGGCTCCTACATCATAATTACACCCGTCAACTGGCCTTGCTCCATTTTGATGGCTCAACCTAGCTACCTGGAGGGATTCTTTTAGGACTCTGGAAGGAAGATAAAAATGGCGATGAGTGACTATGTACAAGGGTTGAATTATATTTAATTTAAAACAGGCTGAGCACGGTGGCTCAAGGCTGTAATCCCAGCACTTTGGGAGGCTGAGGCGGGCAGATCACCTGAGGTTGGCAGTTCGAGACCAGCCTGGCCAGCATGGTGAAACCCCATCTCTACTAAAAATAGAAAAATTAGCTGGGCGTGGTGGCAGGCGCCTGTAATCCCAGGTACTCAGGAAGCTGAGGCAAGAGAATCGCTTGAACCTGGGAGGTGGAGGTGGCAGTGAGCCGAGATCATGCCATTGCACTCAAACCTGGGCAACAAAGCAAAAAAAACAAATCCCCCCCCCCCAAAGAATTTAGGTTCAATTGTGTATTTAGTCCACAAATGCTGTATCTCAAGTACCTAGAGCAATGCCTGGCATAGAGTA
This sequence comes from Theropithecus gelada, assembly GCF_003255815.1. NCBI lineage: Eukaryota > Metazoa > Chordata > Mammalia > Primates > Cercopithecidae > Theropithecus > Theropithecus gelada. The sequence continues at coordinate 50,145,260 of NC_037682.1, read as the reverse complement.
GGCACTCAATATGTATTTTTTGAATGACTAAATATTAAATCTAAAATTTAGTACCATTTTTAGGGTATAAAGAAGAAACCAAAAAAAATGAGCCCTAAGTTCCACGCCCAGATAACCCCTACTGACCCATATGAGTAATATATAAATAAGATTGGAAAAGTTGAACTAAACAGAAATTATTGAAGCAAAGATTTCCATTTCCCCTTTTGCCCCTCATCCCATCTTTCGAAAGGTAATCATTGAAAACAATTTATTCAATGATTTTTCCCTCAAAGCAATTATGTGTGTAAGGGTATAGATGAATACACAAGGCCACATTATTAATATAATGGACAACAAACCCAAAATCAGAGGTTCTCAAGGTTGTCTGCTGACAATCCACATGAAGCCCTGCTGCCTCTGAAACACCCAGTTTGTCTGTTAACAGTATAGACTGAAATAGACATTCTGATTTGGTTTGTCTGGGCATGCCCAGGAATCTGTATTTCATGAAGCATCTTAAATGAGTGTATTCTATAACTCTAAAGTTGAAGGATATGGCTCATTAAGGATCTAATGAAGCTCAAGATGATTCATGTTTTAGCACCAGTCCCTACTTATTGTGGAATTGGTGGAACTCTTAGCCAACTGTTAGCCATTTCTTAGGTGAAGCAACACATCTCTGCTGTGTGCAGCCTCTGACTTTATCAGCAAGCTTCCATCTTATCCAGTTATCTTAAAAGCCCCTTCCCATTCCATGTCTTCCAGCAAACTGGTTGAACTTGTTTCTTCATTGTAACAGACATGGCTATTAACTGCAGATATTCTTAGTCTTTCTCCCTTCAGCTGCTTGATTGATGTCCAGCTTCATGTTTCTGGCTGTAGCTGTGGCTACCCCTGTTCTGGATGGTTCTACTGCATAGATCCATGCAAGGTTGGAATTTCAAGCTCTTCTTCCTTAGGAACATCATTCTGAAAAATGTCTGCTGATTATGACCATAGCAACGTCTCTGCCCTTGCCTTTGACTCTTGATCAGGGGGACCTGTGCCCAAGTGTGGGCCTGCCTTTCTCTTTTTAATTCTCAGGTAGTGGAGCTTTTATAAGCTATCTTGGATTTTTAGGCAGAAAAGGATCATATGTAGGTTTTGTGATTGTTGAAAAATTCTTCCCCATTCTGTAGATGAAAAGCAGGAACCCAGGCTTTTTGCCCTCTGCTCAACTCTTTGAGGGCAGTCTCTGCTTGGCCTCTTAGATATCAGGTAATGAATAAGATGGAAGGGGAAAGAGATGACTCTGCCAGCTGATGTTTCTAGACAGATCATCAACATAAAAGGGGATGGAGTTGGACACTGAATACCCTACCAAGAGAGCTTGTCTAGCACTAGGATAAACATGACCAAAGAAGAGTGCCCTTTTCTCCAGGAAGATTTTGATGATATAAGCTGACTTATGTTGGAAAAGGACCACTCTGATTACTGTGTTAGGAATCAGAAGCAGGGAAACCAGTTGCAGGGTATTATGGTAAGAAACTGAGATTTGCCAGTTTCCTATCAGACTCACTAGAGATGACTGGCTCACACCAGGGTGGTAGCAGCAGGGGAATGAGAAACAGTTGGCGGCAACCCAGAAACTGCCTGACTGCTTGAGGTACAGAGCCGCCTGAAATTCACACGCCATCAGATTTACCCCATTCACATTTCTATTTCACCCCAAAGGTCCTTAATCACAAGATCTCCTGAGATCTTCCTCTAACAAGCTGAACAACGTCTGGACGAGAGTAAAACATCTGGTACCCACAACTTCCCAAGTGGTTTTGATCATTTGAATCCACAATTTGCAGCTTTTAAGCTGTGTTGGTGCAGGGCTGTGGTACACTTGAGAAGCACTGTGCTAGGGCTGGAGGAGCTGGTTTCTCATCCTAGTCCTGCCCCTGACCTGTCATGCACCCTGGATAGGGCCCTTCTCTGGCCCCGCTCACCCTGTTACAAAATAAGGAGCATGGAGGAGGTGGTTTCCAAGACGTCTTCCACCTCAGACAGGCTGAAGTTCTTAATTGACTGATCCCAGGCTCCTTGATGAGGATTACAGGAAGCTGTCTGTTTTTCTCTTTTCTCATTCATTTAAATTCTGAGTTTTAACATATGATCAACTTCCCTGAGAATCTGCATGTCACGTTCAAGAGTGACTGCATTTAACGGTGTCACTTTTGGAGCTGTTGCTCTGCTTTTTCTCAGAGAGCAGTCAACTCAGTTCCACTTGGAACATCACAGCCGCAAACTCCCTGGTTTGGAGAAAGCATTTTCCTTGCTTGTTTCATCTGATTCAGGCTCTGTAAGACTCAGGGGGGTCTGTGAGCCTGCCTTAGGACATGCCTATTTACACTAGTGGTTTCTCCTTGGACATGATTGGAAACAATCTCTAAAAGCTTTGGCTAGCTTCCTCTTTAGTTTTTGCACAGCACTCCATCACTACACAAATGAATATTGTGCAGCTCTGTGGGATGCTAAGTGCCCCTTCCAGGTTTGTGTGTGCCCAAGTCTGCCCAGAACCAATGCACATGGACTGGTGAGCTGAAGTGTCCAGGGGGTAAATATGAAGGAAGCTTTCCTTCTTGCCAGGCTTTTCTTATGAGGCATTTCTCGGGAGATTTTTTTCCTCTCTGTTCAAGAGAGAAAGCTTGTAGTATTGTTTACACCAGAAAGCATCTTTGTAAATGTAGTCTGCAAATTGTGGAGGCCAGTTTCCCCAGGGAGCAGAGGTCATAGCTGATGAGGTCCCTGTTAGCCAAAACCAAGGCCCATGTCTGTTAAACAGTTCCAGGATGTTTTTGCAGTGGCAGTCTGGCCAACACTGACTGAAGAGTCAGAGGACCAGGAAAGTTTGGTGAATCAGGCTTCATAACATCTCCCTTTGGTGGTTCAGTGGTCAGACCTCCCCAGAGTTCACAGGTTGCCCTTGCCACCCTGGCTAGGAGCCCAGTTGCAGCTATTACACTTGCAACCCAACACCAGCTAACATTTAACGAGCACAACACTTTACCTTACATTACCTCACTTAGCCACTCCTGTCATTTTTCCACTCACAGATAAGGACACCAAGATTTGTAGATGTAGCTATGTAAGTGGCAGAGCTTGGATGGTCTGAGACCCAATAGCCTGAGCTCTTACCAACTTAGCTGTATTGACACTCTCAGTCATGCATCATCCAGAGAAAGGCACCTAGTCCTCCACTGTCCCTCATGGGCTCCTATTGCAGAGACAGGGCCCACAGACCACAGTGAGGAATAAAGTCACATGGAGCCAGTGATTAGGAAGGAGTCAAAAGAATGTCAAACCAAGTGTAAAGTTTGGAGGTAAAGGAAATTCTGTGTTTTCAAATATGTTTGCCTAATAGTTAGCAAATCTTTTTCTTTCAAGTTAAAATTTTTCCCTTCTGTCTCTTTTAATTCCCCTGATTTTTATTTCTAATTTTGTGTATTATATTGTGTTTTATTTATTTTATTCAGGATTAAGGAAGCTGGTGACTTACCTATTTTTTTTCCTAGAGAAATAGCTGTTGTCTTTATTACTTCAATTCCTACTCTGTTTTCTAATTTATTGCTTTCTATTTTTATTTTACTAATTAATTCTTTTTATTTTACTAATTCTTTTTTCTTTCTATTTTTATTTTACTAGTTAATAAATTAATTTATTCCTTTCTATTTTTATCTTACTAATTCATTATTTTACTAATTAACTCTTTTTTTCTGTGCTTCAGATTCATTTCACTTTATTTTTAATTTGTTTAATTTAGTGTGTAATTCATTCATTTTATTCTTGTTTAATAATATAAAGTTGTACAATTATGAGTCTTTTTGCCTGCACTGTTCTGGCTGTATTACAATGGGTCCAATATGTAAAGATTCCACTCTTTCTTATTCATTGAATAATCTGTATTTATTGAGTCCTACAATGTACCAGACATTGCACTAGTGGCTGGAGATACGGTCCCTTGAAATTCCTGCCTTTATGGAGCTAATTCAGGTGAGGAAAAGAAAATGATCAAGTCAATAAATAATGTCAGGCAATGATAGGGAGAAGAAGGAGAGTGATGAAGTGATAACTTGACGTTTAAACAGAGATCTGGAAGAAGTGAGAAATATACATGAAGGAGAGGGATATCTCAGACAAAGGAGACAGCAGAGACAGCACATATAAGTGATCTGGTGCAGGAACATGCTTGGTGTGTTCTAAGATCCCCAGGGAGTACAGTATGACTGGGGCAGAAAAGACTTAGAGGGAAGTGGTAGGAGGGATCTGGAGAGGTGTGCAGGAGCAAGGTCATTTGCAGGTTATGTGCAGCATTATAGGGCATGGCAAGGATTTTGGATTTTATTATAAGCGTGATAGGAAGATGGAGGATTTTGAGCATGTGACTGATGTGATCTAACTTATGGTTATTGATTAATTAATTGATAATCAGTTTATTAATGTATAAAACTTACCCATTTTAAGTGTTCAATGTGATTAATTTGGACAAATACTGTTGTGTGAACACCAGCATAATCAATATGGAGAACATTTGCAACACCTCAGAAAGTTTCCTTGTGCCCTTTTACATTCCATCCTCATTTCCACCCTCAGGCTTAGGGAATCATAGATCTGTTTTAACTAACTATAAGTTTATCTTTTTAGAATTTCATATAAATTAAGTCATACACAAGTCTTTTGTGTCTGACTTCTGTCACTTAGCATAATACTCTTGAGATTCATCCACGTCCTTTCATGTATCAGCTGTTAGTTTTTGTTTTTTATTGCGAGAAACATTTCATTGTATGGATATACCACAATTTGTTTATTCATCTATCAGTTGATGGTGATTTCAGGTCGTTGGCTATTATGAATCAAGCTGCTATGAACATTAATGTAAGAGGTTTTGTGTATATGTATATGTTTTACTTTCTCTTAGGGGTATATGCGGAATGGTATTGGTGGGTCATATAGTAAGTACATAAGTTTTAAAAACTGCTAAACTCTTTTCGAAAGTGTCTGTATTTTTCTGCATTCCTACCAGCTGTGTGTGCGAATTCTAGTTGTTCACAGCTAACACTTACTATGTCTAAGTGTTAGAACTCCTAATGCTTAGTACGTCTTTCTAATTTTCGTCAATACGGTATGTATTGGTATCTTATTTTGCATTTACTTTACATCTCCCTTGTGACTATGTTGAGCATGTTTTCATGCACTTATCTTACCACTGGTATATCATTTCTGGTAAAGTATCTGTTCAAGTATTTTGCCCATTATTTTATATAGGTTGTTTGCTTTCTTATCATTATGCTGATTAATTTAAAAATTTTAAACTGATGTTACATTTGCATGATAAATCTCACTTGGATATGATGAATTGTTCTCTTTATATGTTGGTGTATTTGATTTGATAAGATTTAGTAAAGGATTTGTATATTTATGTTTATGAGAAATATTGATCTGTGGGGTTTTTTTAGTAATTTCTTTGACAGGTTTTGTTTTCAGGTAATATTGACTTCATAAAATAATCTGAAAAGCATTACCCCTTTCTTCTATTTTCTGATAGAGTTTGTGAAGAATTGGGTTATTTGTACCTTAAATGTTTGATAGAATCATCAGTACATCTAATAGGCATAGAGCTATTTAGATTATCTATTTCTTCTCGAATGAGCTTTTTTTGGTTTGTTTTTCTTCCAAGGAATTTTAAAATTTTACCTAAGCTGTAGAATTTGTTGGTATAAAGCTGTTTCTAAAATTATCTTATGATTCCTTGTAATGTTTACAGAATGTGTATATTATTTTCTTATCTATTCCTGTTTTAGGTTTATTTTGTCTTCTCTCTTATTTTTTGATTATTTGGCTAAAGTCTTTGGCTTTTTCTTTTTTTTTTTGAGATGGAGTCTCCCTGTGTCTCCCAGACTGGAGTGCAATGGCACGATCTTAGCTCACTGCAAGCTCCACCTCCTGGGTTCACGCCATTCTCCTGCCTCAGCCTCCCGAGTAGCTGGGACTACAGGTGCCCGCCACCATGCCCGGCTAATTTTTTGTATTTTTAGTAGAGACGGGGTTTCACTGTGTTAGCCAGGATGGTCTCGATCTCCTGACCTCGTGATGCACCCGCCTCAGCCTCCCAAAGTGCTGGGATTACAGGCGTGAGCCACCATGCCTGGCTGACATTTTCAAAGAGTGAGCTTTTCATTATCACTTTCTCTATATTTTTTTTGGTATGAGGTCATTGGTTTTTACTGTGATCTTTATTATTTCCTTTATTCTACTTACTTTAGGTTTGATTTGCTCTTCCTTTTCTAGTTTCTTAAGCTAGAAGCTTAGATTATTGATTTTAGATTATCCTTATTTTCTAACTTATGCATGTAATGCTATGTATTTTCCTCCAAGTGCTACTTTTGCTGCATCCCACACATTTTTTGTATATTGGATGTAAAAATTTGTTTGTTTCAAAATATGCTCTATTGACTTAAAAGGAAGATTGACGTCTTTCTCAATATGGTCAATTAAAAATATCAGGGATCTTTGAAAAGTTCTCATGTATGTCATCTAGAAACAATGTAATTAATAATCACACAAATCAACCATTGCTTTTGTAAGCCCAAAAGTTGTAGGCAAAACTTTCTGGTAAACGATATAGTTTATACTCCATAGCTACAACTGAAAGCTAGTACTTTGAATTATAATCAAAAACAATAATGCCAGCAATAGATAGGAAATTTCTGAAACATGGGCATATGTCACACATAAAGATGGTAAAATGTGACACTGGTAGAAATAACAAAGGCTTAGCATTTAGCAGACACTTACTATGTGCCCAGGTCTGGGCCAGGATTATATGTGATCTCATTTAGTCACTTTAGTAATTCTAGGTAGGTATCTAGACATGAGGAAGTTGAAGCATAGAGGATTGAAATTACTTTTCTAAGATTATATGTGATTGAATCTCAGAGTGGTCTAATTTAAGATACTACTGTTTTTAATACTAATGTGGAAATACAGAGTCAAGAGAAGAAAATAGAGCAATAACACATACCATTAGGAAAAAAATTCATTATTATATATTCATTATAAACTTACATAGACATTTTGTATATATAAAGTACTTGATATGTCAGAAGCACTATCTATTTAGGCAAAATATTTTATCTCAAATTGTTTCTTCTAAGATTAACTTATCTTACACAGAGGCAGGAATTCTATTCTTTTTTCCTATTCTAGGTACATTCTTCTCAAAAGTACTCAAATGATATAAAATCATGATCTGACGAATTTTTTTAGGGAAAGGAATAAGAAAGGATAGCATTGAAAGTTTTAATATTTAAATAAACCAAGTATTTTACCTATTGTAATTATTGGCTATGCGACATTGGATATGTTACTAGAACCCTATGAATTCCAGTTTTGTCATTTGAAAGTTCAGCATTTCTTGAGTAACTTTATGTGTCAATATCCTGAAGTAGCATACAGTATAGCTCTTCACTGATTAGTTAAAAGGTCTTTGTTAAAAGACTCTTACCCTAACCACTGCTTTGTTACTAATGGATTATATTCTGCTCCTAGTACGTGGCTTAGTCTTTCCCTTCATGCCATTATTTTAATCCTTTATGCACTTAGAGAAAGCAGAATAACGTGAACCATCTAAACCATCTAACACTTTTAAAAGAGAGTTTTTTTTGTTTTATTTTATTTTTTTCTCATTGCAACCACAAATATATTGATTGTCAGAGAAATGCCTCATTTGACAGTTGGAAGTCAGGTACTAGCTTTGCCTGGGAGGCTATCAGACGCTCCTCGATTGCTTCTTCTTCTGTCCCAGTTGCATGTTTATCTTAGGGCTAGCACCAAGCTTCCAAGAAAAGGGAATTACAAGGTGGAAATTTGGGGGTTCCTTGACATATGGGATTTACTTTCTCTGGGTGAAATAGCAGGGCAGTGAAACCAACATGAGAGTGCAAACTCTCAGAAGACAATTTTACCACCCATATATATATATTTATTGATTTAGCCCTTATTAAATAAATATTTATTGAGTGCCTACTATGTACAAGGAACTGTGCTAAGTGATAGGAATCAGCAGGTGACAAAACAGAAGAAACACCTGTCTGCATGAAGCTTATATTCTAGTAGTTTACAATAAATAAAAGATATTGGGGTTGCTAAATTTAAGTTAGGCATTATTCAAGTGCTTTGGGCATATTACCTCACTATTCTCATGGAAACCCCCTAAGGTCAGTACTTTTGATGTCTCCATTTTACAAAGAAAACTGAGGGCAAGAAAAGTGAAGTAACATACCCAAGATCATCAAGCTAGAAAGAGACAGAGACAAAAAGCTCATTATCTAGCATAAGAGATAAGGTGAATTGACATTTATAACATGGATAGAAATTGTGGAAGGTGAATAGAGGTCACATCTGATTGAAGATTCTGGGGAGATTTTCATGAAAGAAGTGAGATTTGATTTAGGGTTGGGCAGTTGGAAATGAAGAAAGAAGTCAGGAAAAGCATGAGTAAAGGCACAGAAATTTGAAAGCACAGAATCCAGTCAGTTTGACTGAAGCTGAGGGTACACGAAGGGATTAGTGGTAATTAAGGTTATAAAAATGACTAGAGCTGCAAAACTCCTCAACAAAATGTTGGCAAATTATGATCAATAGTGTAGTGGAGATACTACCACTAACTTACTACAGGAGCCTACTCTTTAATCATTTGAACATTTAATACATATTTGTATCAGATTTCCGAAACACATTTAATGAAAGTTCACAACCATTTTAGACTAAAAAAAAAAAAAAGAAAAAGAAAAAGAACAAAGACCTGTTATTGGAAGACCTGTATAATGAATTTTATACTTCATTATACAATTATACATTCATGTAAAATATCTACCCTAAACAGACATCAAATGGACAGAGAAGTATGACAACACAGGTTTCTCATTTTCTCAATATTTTTCTGCTTAGATACACCTGAAAGATACAACAGGCTTTATTGATAGAGGATCGTTATGCAATGATTGTAAACTGTGAGTGACAGAACTTGGAGAGCAGCTTATCAAGATCTCATGGAGACAGGAGTATGATAACTCTGTTTCCATGTCCTTAACCACAAAGTTTTTTATGCAGCCTCCTAAAGTTATGAGCCCTTGGCTGAGAAACACTTCAATTACCCCAAAGAATAAGGAATACTAAAATAATGCTCACTATCATCACTTTTATTCCATTTGTTTGAAAAGTTCTAACTTGGGGGGGCAGAGCAAAATGGCCAAATAGGAACAGCTCCAGTCTCCAACTCCCAGCGTGAGCGACACAGACCGGTGATTTCTGCATTTTTAACTGAGGTACTGGGTTCTTCTCACTAGGGAGTGCCGGATGATCGGTGCTGGTCAGCTGCTGCAGCCCGACCAGCGAGAGCTGAAGCAGGGCGAGGCATCGCCTCACCTGGGAAGCACAAGGGGAAAGGGAATCCCTTTTCCTAGCCAGGGGAACTGAGACACACAACACCTGGAAAATCAGGTAACTCCCACCCCAATACTGCGCTTTAAGCAAACAGGCACACCAGGAGATTATATCCCACACCTGGCCGGGAGGGTCCCACGCCCACGGAGCCTCCCTCATTGCTAGCACAGCAGTCTGCGATCTAACCGCAAGGCAGCAGCGAGGCTGGGGGAGGGGCGCCCGCCATTGCTGAGGCTTAAGTAGGTAAACAAAGCCGCTGGGAAGCTCGAACTGGGTGGAGCTCACAGCAGCTCAAGGAAACCTGCTTGTCTCTGTAGACTCCACCTCTGGGGACAGGGCACAGATAAACAACAACAAAAGCAGCAGAAACCTCTGCAGACGCAAACGACTCTGTCTGACAACTTTGAAGAGAGCAGTGGATCTCCCAACACGGAGGTTGAGATCTGAGAAGGGACAGACTGCCTGCTCAAGTGGGTCCCTGACCCCTGAGTAGCCTAACTGGGAGACATCCCCCACTAGGGGGGGTCTGACACCCCACACCTCACAGGGTGGAGTACACCCCTGAGAGGAAGCCTCCAAAGCAAGAATCAGACAGGTACACTCGCTGTTCAGCAATATTCTATCTTCTGCAGCCTCTGCTGCTGACACCCAGGCAAACAGGGTCTGGAGTGGACCTCAAGCAATCTCCAACAGACCTACAGCTGAGGGTTCTGACTGTTAGAAGGAAAACTATCAAACAGGAAAGACACCTACACCAAAACCCCATCAGTATGTCACCATCATCATCAAAGACCAGAGGCAGATAAAACCACAAAGATGGGGGAAAAGCAGGGCAGAAAAGCTGGAAATTCAAAAAATAAGAGCGCATCTCCCCCGGCAAAGGAGCGCAGCTCATCGCCAGCAACGGATCAAAGCTGGACGGAGAATGACTTTGACAAGATGAGAGAAGAAGGCTTCAGTCCATCAAACTTCTCAGAGCTAAAGGAGGAATTACGTACCCAGCACAAAGAAACTAAAAATCTTGAAAAAAAAGTGGAAGAATTGATGGCTAGAGTAATTAATGCAGAGAAGGTCATAAACGAAATGAAAGAGATGAAAACCATGACATGAGAAATACGTGACAAATGCACAAGCTTCAGTAACCGACTCGATCAACTGGAAGAAAGAGTATCAGCGATTGAGGATCAAATGAACGAAATGAAGCGAGAAGAGAAATCTAAAGAAAAAAGAAGAAAAAGAAATGAACAAAGCCTGCAAGAAGTATGGGATTATGTAAAAAGACCAAATCTATGTCTGATTGGGGTGCCTGAAAGTGAGGGGGAAAATGGAACCAAGTTGGAAAACACTCTTCAGGATATCATCCAGGTGAATTTCCCCAACCTAGTAGGGCAGGCCAACATTCAAATCCAGGAAATACAGAGAACGCCACAAAGATACTCCTCGAGAAGAGCAACTCCAAGACACATAATTGCCAGATTCACCAAAGTTGAAATGAAGGAAAAAATCTTAAGGGCAGCCAGAGAGAAAGGTCGGGTTACCCACAAAGGGAAGCCCATCAGACTAACAGCAGATCTCTCAGCAGAAACTCTACAAGCCAGAAGAGAGTGGGGGCCAATATTCAACATTCTTAAAGCAAAGAATTTTAAACCCAGAATTTCCATATCCAGCCAAACTAAGTTTCATAAGTGAAGGAGAAATAAAATCCTTTACAGATAAGCAAATGCTTAGAGATTTTGTCACCACTAGGCCTGCCTTACAAGAGACCCTGAAGGAAGCACTAAACATGGAAAGGAATAACTAGTACCAGCCGTTGCAAAAACATGCCAAAATGTAAAGACCATCAAGGCTAGGAAGAAACTGCATCAACTAACGAGCAAAATAACCAGTTAATATCATAATGGCAGGATCAAGTTCACACATAACAATATTAACCTTAAATGTAAATGGACTAAATGCTCCAATTCAAAGACACAGACTGGCAAACTGGATAAAGAGTCAAGACCCATCAGTCTGCTGTATTCAGGAGACCCATCTCACACGCAGAGACATACATAGGCTCAAAATAAAGGGATGGAGGAAGATTTACCAAGCAAATGGAGAATAAAAAAAAGCAGGGGTTGCAATACTAGTCTCTGATAAAACAGACTTTAAACCATCAAAGATCAAAAGAGACAAAGAAGGCCATTACATAATGGTAAAGGGATCAATTCAACAGGAAGAGCTAACTATCCTAAATATATATGCACCCAATACAGGACCACCCAGATTCATAAAGCAAGTCCTTAGAGACTTACAAAGAGACTTAGACTCCCATACAATAATAATGGGAGACTTCAACACTCCACTGTCAACATTAGACAGATCAACGAGACAGAAAGTGAACAAGGATATCCAGGAATTGAACTCATCTCTGCAGCAAGCAGACCTAATAGACATCTATAGAACTCTCCACCCCAAGTCAACAGAATACACATTCTTCTCAGCACCACATCTCACTTATTCCAAAATTGACCACATAATTGGAAGTAAAGCACTCCTCAGCAAATGTATAAGAACAGAAATTATAACAAACTGTCTCTCAGACCACAGTGCAATCAAACTAGAACTCAGGACTAAGAAACTCAATCAAAACCGCTCAACTACATGGAAACTGAACAACCTGCTCCTGAATGACTACTGGGTACATAACGAAATGAAGGCAGAAATAAAGATGTTCTTTGAAACCAATGAGAACAAAGATACAACATACCAGAATCTCTGGGACACATTTAAAGCAGTGTGTAGAGGGAAATGTATAGCACTAAATGCCCACAAGAGAAAGCAGGAAAGATCTAAAATTGACACTCTAACATTGCAATTAAAAGAACTAGAGAAGCAAGAGCAAACACATTCGAAAGCTAGCAGAAGGCAAGAAATAACTAAGATCAGAGCAGAACTGAAGGAGATAGAGACACAAAAAACCCTCCAAAAAATCAATGAATCCAGGAGTTGGTTTTTTGAAAAGATCAACAAAATTGACAGACCGCTAGCAAGACTAATAAAGAAGAAAAGAGAGAAGAATCAAATCAACGCAATTAAAAATGATAAAGGGGATATCACCACCGACCTCACAGAAATACAAACTACCATCAGAGAATACTATAAACACCTCTACACAAATAAACTAGAAAATCTAGAAGAAATGGATAATTTCCTGGACACTTACACTCTTCCAGGACTAAACCAGGAAGAAGTTGAATCCCTGAGTAGACCAATAGCAGGCTCTGAAATTGAGGCAATAATTAATAGCCTACCAACCAAAAAAAGTCCAGGACCAGATGGATTCAAAGCTGAATTCTACCAGAGGTACAAGGAGGAGCTGGTACCATTCCTTCTGAAACTATTCCAATCAATAGAAAAAGAGGGAAACCTCCCTAACTCATTTTATGAGGCCAACATCATCCTGATACCAAAGCCTGGCAGAGACACAACAAAAAAAGAGAATTTTAGACCAATATCCCTGATGAACATCGATGCAAAAATCCTCAATAAAATACTTGCAAACCGGATTCAGCAGCACATCAAAAAGCTTATCCACCATGATCAAGTGGGCTTCATCCCTGGGATGCAAGGCTGGTTCAACATTCGCAAATCAATAAACATAATCCAGCATATAAACAGAACCAAAGACAAGAACTACATGATTATCTCAATAGATGCAGAAAAGGCTTTTGACAAAATTCAACAGCCCTTCATGCTAAAAACGCTCAATAAATTCGGTATTGATGGAATGTACGTCAAAATAATAAGAGCTATTTATGACAAACCCACAGCCAATATCGTACTGAATGGGCAAAAACTGGAAAAATTCCCTTTGAAAACTGGCACAAGACAGGGATGCCCTCTCTCACCACTCCTATTCAACATAGTGTTGGAAGTTCTGGCTAGGGCAATCAGGCAAGAGAAAGAAATCAAGGGTATTCAGTTAGGAAAAGAAGAAGTCAAATTGTCCCTCTTTGCAGATGACATGATTGTATATTTAGAAAACCCCATTGTCTCAGCCCAAAATCTCCGTAAGCTGATAAGCAACTTCAGCAAAGTCTCAGGATACAAAATTAATATGCAAAAATCACAAGCATTCTTATACACCAGTAACAGACAAACAGAGAGCCAAGTCATGAATGAACTTCCATTCACAATTGCTTCAAAGAGAATAAAATACCTGGGAATCCAACTTACAAGGGATGTAAAGGACCTCTTCAAGGAGAACTACAAACCACTGCTCAGTGAAATAAAAGAGGACACAAACAAATGGAAGAACATACCATGCTCATGGATAGGAAGAATCAATATCGTGAAAATGGCCATACTGCCCAAGGTAATTTATAGATTCAATGCCATCCCCATCAAGCTACCAATGAGTTTCTTCACAGAATTGGAAAAAACTGCTTTAAAGTTCATATGGAACCAAAAAAGAGCCTGCATCTCCAAGACAATCCTAAGTCAAAAGAACAAAGCTGGAGGCATCACGCTCCCTGACTTCAAACTATACTACAAGGCTACAGTAACCAAAACAGCATGGTACTGGTACCAAAACAGAGATATAGACCAATGGAACAGAACAGAGTCCTCAGAAATAATACCACACATCTATAGCCATCTGATCTTTGACAAACCTGAGAGAAACAAGAAATGGGGAAAGGATTCCCTATTTAATAAATGGTGCTGGGAAAATTGGCTAGCCATAAGTAGAAAGCTGAAACTGGATCCTTTCCTTACTCCTTATATGAAAATTAATTCAAGATGGATTAGAGACTTAAATGTTAGACCTGATACCATAAAAACCCTAGAGGAAAACCTAGGTAGTACCATTCAGGACATAGGCATGGGCAAAGACTTCATGTCTAAAACACCAAAAGCAACAGCAGCAAAAGCCAAAATTGACAAATGGGATCTAATTAAACTAAAGAGCTTCTGCACAGCAAAAGAAACTACCATCAGAGTGAACAGGCAACCTACAGAATGGGAGAAAATTTTTGCAATCTACTCATCTGACAAAGGGCTAATATCTAGAACCTACAAAGAACTCAAACAAATTTACAAGAAAAAAACAAACAACCCCATCAAAAAGTGGGCAAAGGATATGAACAGACATTTCTCAAAAGAAGACATTCCTACAGCCAACAGACACATGAATAAATGCTCATCATAACTGGCCATCAGAGAAATGCAAATCAAAACCACAATGAGATACCATCTCACACCAGTTAGAATGGCGATCATTAAATGTCAGGAAACAACAGGTGTTGGAGAGGATGTGGAGAAATAGGAACACTTTTACACTGTTGGTGGGATTGTAAACTAGTTCAACCATTATGGAAAACAGTATGGTGATTCCTCAAGGATCTAGAACTAGATGTACCATATGACCCAGCCATCCCATTACTGGGTATATACCCAAAGGATTATAAATCATGCTGCTCTAAGACACATGCACACGTATGTTTATTGCGGCACTATTCACAATAGCAAAGACTTGGAATCAACCCAAATGTCCATCAGTGACAGACTGGATTAAGAAAATGTGGCACATATACACCATGGAATACTATGCAGCCATAAAAAAGGATGAGTTTGTGTCCTTTGTAGGGACATGGATGCAGCTGGAAACCATCATTCTTAGCAAACTATCACAAGAACAGAAAACCAAACACCGCATGTTCTCACTCATAGGTGGGAACTGAACAATGAGATCACTTGGACTTGGGAAGGGGGACATCACACACTGAGGCCTATCATGGGGAGGGGGGAGAGGGGAGGGATTGCATTGGGAGTTATACCTGATGTAAATGACGAGTTGATGGGTGCTGACGAGTTGATGGGTGCAGCACAGCAACATGGCACAAGTATACATATATAACAAACCTGCATGTTATGCACATGTACCCTAGAACTTAAAGTATAATAATAATAATAATAAATAAATAAATAAATAAATAAATAAATAAAACAAAACAAAACGAAACAAAAAAAAGAATGTCCTGAAAATAATTATTTCAAAAATTAATATTCAGCTTTTTCTAAATTCATTTTCTCCATGCCTTTTAATAGTCTGCCAAGTGGCTTTGAGAAATATTTTAATCTAAAGTTAAGTGTTACTTATCAAACTTTGTAAAATACTTGAAAGAAATATCTATAAAACCTGTTATCATTTTGTTTGTTACTAGTTGCTGCCCACATTTACATAAAAATAGTATTTTGTGAACCAGGTAAAGTACTTTTCTTTATTCTTTTGTTCCAAAGACTATACTAATAAATCTGCAAATGAAGATATTGTTTTAACTCTAAAAAAAAAAAAAAGAAAAAGAAAAAAGAAAAGTTCTAACTTATGCAGCAAGAAAAGAAAAATAAGTATAAATATTAGTAAAGAATAAAGATTCTTGGAAAACCCATGAACTAAAAATGAAAAATACCACTCAAATGAATAACAAAGATCTTCAACAGAAGATCAGTTATAATATGAGAAAATAGATTTCTTAGGTACCAGAACAAAGTGTAGTGAAAAGAGATACCATTAACGGGAGTAAGAAAAACTTTAGAAGTGATATTAAGAATGATTTTGTAGGCCTTATATATTAATAAAACTACAAAACTTTACTAAAGAGCATAAAAGAAGCTCTGAATAAATGGAACAGTATTCATGTTCTTAGCTGGGAAGATTCAATAGGAAAAGAGCCAACTTTTTGAAAGTTAATCTATAAGTTTAAATAGCTCAAACTCAAATATGAAAGAGAGGGCTCTCTTTCTGAAACTTGACCAAATTGGTTCACAATTCACCTGGAAGAATATATATAGATGTATACTAGGAAAATTTTGAAAAATATGAATGACAAAGGTAAACTTTCATTTCCAAACATTAATAATATCATAATAGTTTCAATGGTTTGGTTCTTTTGCCGTAATAAGAATGGCCAAATAGAATCTTAGAAATATACCCAAGTAAGTAGCATAACTTAGTATATGTTAAATATGATTTTTCTAATCACTGAGTAATTACATGGATTTTTCAATAAATAGTACAGGGTTAAATGTTGCGATATCTGCCAATTTTTTTTGAGAAAAAAATGACAGGGTTCCATTGGATATTGTGTTTTTTTCTGACATATCATTTCTTGATCTAAATATCTGACAAGGCATGTGTGGTGTTATGACATATATTGTTTTTCATTCATGGTGCCTGGCTCATAACTCCCATAGCCCTTGTTATACTCTTTTGTTATGATGTTGAGTGTGTTAGATCCCTGACTGTCTCCTGCCCTCTTTTCACTCTCAAGTTCCTCTGCCTTTCTGATTGTCCAAGAGAGGATCCCACCCTATATCCTGGGGGAAGGAATGTTGATGTGATGAAACCTCTGTTAAAATCCAAGAGGAAGGGTTCCGTGAGCTTCTGAATTGCTAAACACATAGAGGTTCCTGGAGGGTGGCATGCCCAGGGAGGGCATGAAAGCTCTATGCCCCTTCCCCTATACCTCGCCCTAGACATCTCTTCATCTGTATCCTTTGCAATATCCTTTATAATAAACTGGTAAACATAAGGAAGTGTTTCCTGAGTTCTGTGAGCTGCTCCAGCAAATTAATCCAACTGAAAGAGAAAGTTGTGGGAACACCAACTTGAAGCTGTTTGTCAGAAGTTCCAGAGGCCCGGACTGGCGACTGGTGTGTGTGTGTGGGTGGAGGGGCAACTGTGGGGACTGAACCCTCAATCTGTGGTATCTGGAACTATCTCCGGGTAGACAGTGTCAGAACTGAATTGGATGATACCTGGCTGGTGTCTGCTGCTTGGTGGTGGGGAGAGATGACCACACATTTAATCACAGATGTTTTCTTCTTTGTTGATGGTGTGTGATGAGGTGTGAAAGCAGAGGAAAAACATGGTCTGAGGAGAGTTTTCCCTACACAGCATGAAACTGCTGATTTGCTTTGATGAGAACTGAGGTATAGAACTAAGTCTATGGAAAGGGTCTGTTGGTAGCAGCAGAGGGGACCCACTGAGAAAATCAAACTTGTTCTTTCTGGATGACCTGTCATTTTTATCCTAGTTTTATGAAGGATGCTGCTGAACGGCATTGGTACCCTGACTGATGTTACCTGTATTAGTGGTTTCCAAATGCTGGTGTTGGCTAAGAGAGAATGTTTACTCTGTGGCAAAATGAAAAAGTTAGGAAAACTAGTGTTTGTCATAATGCAATTCTTATCCAATATAAAAAATTATCATTTTTTAGGATGTGAGTAGATGTTTCTCCAAGACATACAACTGGCCAGTAGGTATTTGAAAAATGCTCAACATCATGAGTCATCAAAGAAATTCAAATTAAAACCACAGTGAGATATCACCTCACATCTCTTAGAATGGCTATTACCAAAAAGAGGAAATGTAACAAGTGTTGGTGAGGCTATGGAGAAAAGTGAACCCTGGTGGGCTGTTGGTGGAGATGTAAATTAGTACAGTTATTATGGAAAACAGTATAGAAGTTCCTCAGAAAATTAAAAACAGAGCCATCATATGATCCAGCTATCCCACTACTGGTTATATATCCAAAGGATATGAAATCAGTATTTTGAAAGTATCTGCACTTCCATGTCCATTGCAACATTATTCACTATAGCCAAGAGATGGAATCAATTTAAGTGTCCATCAATGGATGAATGAATTTTTAAAATGTTGTATATGTATACAGTGGAATGCTATTCAGCTTTTAGAAGAAGTAAATCCTGTCCTTTCTGACAACATGAATGAACCTTAAGGACATTATGTGATGTGAAATAAGCCAGACACAGAAAACAAATACCACATTGATCTCTTATGTGGAATCTAAAAAAGTTGAACTCATAGAAAAAAGTAGATGGTGATTATCAGAGGCTGAGGAGTGGGAGGATTGGAGAGATGTTGGTCAAAGAACACAAAATTTCAGTTAGACAGGACCAACATACTTAAGAGATCTATGTACAATATGTGTGCATATACATCATGGTGACTATAGTTAATAATAATATATTGTATACTTTAAAAGCACTGTAAGAGTAGATTTTACATGTTATCACCACAAAAAATGATAAGGATGTGAGGTGCATATGTTACATAGTTTGATTTAGACATTCCACAATGTATGCATATATCAAAACACCATGTTGTACACTATAAATACATACAAATTTTATTTGTCAATTACCAAAATTAAAAAATTATTCTTTTTTTGAAATTTTATTCATCTTACAGATTTGTGATAAAAATATTCTGTAAAATGATATATTTAGTATTTGGTGACTTTTCTTTATTAATATGAATGTGTGTACTAAGATGGAAAATTAAAAAGTTAAAAACTTGGCATCAGTTCCTCCAACCTGATTGTTTTTTATTTTAGTGGCACACATATACATACAGCTCCCATGTCTATGTAACACAGTGCAGTACTAGTTATACTGAGTTTATATGGATCAGAGAATGAAGTCATCTTAGAATTTTTTAGATTTTAGCCACTAAGCACAATCTCTCTGCTATGTCATCTCTCCAGCAGCTCCTACAAAGGACATCCCATTACTTATTGAATAGGAGGCTCATTACTTCTCACAACACATCCTTTGCCATTTCTAGACATTTCTGCCTGGGAAATTTTCCTGTGGGACAGCAAAAAGCATGACTTCTTTCTTTCCCAAAAGACAGCCTTTCACTATTTAAAAGCAATAGCCATATCCTGCCAAAGTCTCATCTTCTCTATGTAATATCACATCCTCTCTCATTTCCTTCTACCAATTACCATCTGCTGGTGCCAGTGCCTGTGGATCAAACACCAACAACCTTGGATCATTTGGCAATCACATCATATAGTTTTGCCTATCAAGCTTATAGTTAATTAAAATAGCTTAAGCTTATTTTTTTTCCCACAGCCGACTATTTAGCTAGGTATTCCCCATGTCTACCTATGAGTAGTTGACTTTTTGAATCTTTTGAAAACTTCACATTTATCCCTGTCAGTTGATACCGACCTATATTTCATTCAGTCGTCTGGCTGCCCTCCCACCTGTTTGTCATCCACATATTTTGATGAACCTACTGTCTGTGTGTTTAAGACGCTGAAAAAAAAATATTAAATAGGTTAGGGCCGAGGACAGAGCTCGGTCATTGCTAAGAATGAACACAAAATTCAATGTCTCTTTAAATGATGGTCCCAATCACAAATACTCTGTTCTGTTATCTTCACTTACTGGTACAAAACAAAGGTCAATGGGCCATAGCATTCTGCTAGAGATTTTTATCTGTTAGTCATTATCACTATCAATAAAGATGTTTAACCAGCTACTGATCAAATTCCCACTGTTTCTAGATTGCAGACATATCACAATATACTTTGCCACACACCTGACTGAAAATAAGGTAGACTTGTTCTACTGACAACTCAATTAAAAAAGAAAACATGAAATATATTTGGTAAGATTTGTCTATGTGGGACCTGGCCATTATTGCTTATTTTCTCAGCTTTCAAAACCAATGATTTAATAATCAGTTATTGCTTTACTAGTGGTTGATTAACTAGCTTCTAGTTTCTAAATCTGCCCTCTGCCTTTGTATAAAACCAGCACAACATCATTTGTGCATGCATCTATTTACTCAACAAATATTTATTGTGTGCCTGTTATATGTCAGACACTGTTCTTGGCAATACAATACAAGTGTTATCATTGTATTCATGCATCTTATCATTAAGTACTTTTCATTTTTATTTTTTATTTTTTGTGATTTCTTGAAAAACACTGGCAGGAAGTTGTTCCATCCACATATTCTCCAAGGCCTGGAGGCTTTGCATCACTGGCTCTGGTTGGCAGCTTTGATTCTTCTGGCATCATAGCTTTATGGTTTTTTTCCTCCACCTTTTATCTCTTTTCATTCTTTCTTCTTTCTCTCTCATTTTCTTCTCCCCATACTTTTTTTCTTCCTTAACCCCTTTCAGGCTTGGAGACTCCCTTCCCAATATCTGGGAACAGGGTTAATCAGTTGACGTTGCTGGAGTTAGCAAGGGATCTCTGAGGATTGCACACTTGCTGGAAATGGGGATGAAGTGGGACAGGGATTAAATATTGGAAGTCTCAGACACCATCTATTATTTATTTATTGTTCAATTGGTCAAAAAGGGATAGGAAAAAGAGAATGAAAACTGTCTTGTAAATGGATAGGGCCAAAGCTGATGAAGCCAGAATAATCTCTCTCCATTAATTCTTAGCATAGTTAGCCATTTCCCTTGGTTCTCTGCAACTCACACTCTTTAAATAACAATTAATAGGATAAACATTTCCCTCCCTACAGTGGTATGCAGTAAAGGATAATAGCAATTTATAATACTTGCATCCAAGCCATTAACTCTCCAGGATTTCCAGCATGAAAAGGCAATTATTATTTAAGTGGGAACTCTCAGGGCACTGGTGCAAGAGGTGGGTGTTTCATCCTCACATGCCTCAGCTGAGATGAATTTTTGTTTGTTCCATATCCTCAGCCTGGCACACTGAACAGATTGTGTTAGGGCTGACTCTACTTTTAGCTCTGGTTGCTTCATGATGACAGTCACATGCTTACAGTGAAGATTTTGGAATGAATGGGTCGTTGTGTCTGGATTTCACCAATGTTTGCAATTTTCTGAAAAGGAAAAGCATGCTGCTTTTCTAGCAGGGTTTTTGCTTTTTGGTTTTACTCCCAAATCCTCAACCTTCCCACTGGAGTAGAATCCATATCTGTGGGCTTGTGCTGTACACACACATACATACCCCAGAGCTGTTGGGCCTGGAGAATACCATTAATAATGCAGCCAAGTCTGGGTGCTTTTTAAAAGTCTATTTCTTGCTTATAAATAAATGGTAATTTGTTTAAAAGCATCATTACACACAGTGTTCAGTCGGATCCCATGCATTCGATTATTTTAAATAAATGGACCATAAATGGAACAAGTTCTTTCTAATTTACAAATGATAGGAAACATTTTTCAAGAAAAAAAAAGGAAAAAGTAAAAAATTTGTTCTTAACTGCATCTCATTAATGTAGAACTGTTCAATGACCTGTAAAGATTAAAGAATTAGTGAATTGGTGGAATTATCAGAATGAAAAATCTGTATAATTTTTGTTTCAATTTAAAAATCTACTAAACAGTCTAGCGACTTTAGTCTCGGATATTACTTTTTAATATCAGTTCCTACAAATGCATTGGCATCAGGGTTGCAAATGAGCTGAATGGAAAGCAACAAATAGTGTGTTTAAATTCATGGCACAACAGAGGAGCTAAGTGGGAAGAAGGGATGCCATGGGAGGAGGGATGGGTTATTTTTTTTTCCCAATAAAACAACTGAAGACATTTAATTAAGTGACCACTCTGCTAAGTGGAGCAAAAATTAATATACATAAATGCATTTATGTCCAAGCAATGGTGCATAATTAAGAAGTCAGCTTCAAATAGAGAACTAGAGATGGAGCTATTTAACCAACATTGCCAGAACATCTTCTTCCTAAAATTGTTCCAGTGATCATAAACAGGAAGAAAGATAGCAGGAGGGGGGTGAAGAAAGTCTTGCACATTGAATAGGACTCAAAAGATGAGGCCATCCCAGCTGGTAAGAGTCTGTTCATAAGGGAAGGGTGGCTTAAGGGTTCCCTTCGCCTCCTTTCTGGATCTGCCCATTCCAACCTCCACCTCATTGTCACTCATACCTATCTGCAAGGGAGGTCTCTCTTTTGAACTCTCCTCACCAGTCCCTGTCTGCTTTGGGCCAATTTAAACCAAATTTTTAAATCTTTTCTGCTGGATGATAGTCCTTTCAAAGTGATAAATTATCTCTAAGGTCTCTCAATGACCATCATCATACTAAGCTCGGGGTAGAAGCACAATGAATGTTTTTAATCTGGCATTCCAGGCATCCCCAAAGACTTGGTGGAGGCAGTTTGTGCTAGGGCTCTAGCTGAATGCCTAGAAAAAAAAAGGCAGTCAGCTCTGTTGGATGCCTTTTGCTTCTTCTTTTTTTTCACCTGGCCTAGATATCTTCTATTGCCTCTTGATCTACTCACCTCTCCCTCCACTCCGCCCTGTTCTCTGGGGGTCTGGCCCATCGAAACTGTAACAGCTCCCTTGCTTCTGGAGGCAGGAATGAAGTCAAGAGGAGAGTGGGGTCAGGGATTTAGTCCCTGATCCTCCCTTCTGAATAGAGGTAGTTGAGCTGCTTTCCATATCCCTTCTCGAAAGACTCTGTCCATGGAGCCATGCTTTTTGATTAATCACTCCCTTCCCTTTTCCCTTATGGCCTAGAGATGATAGTGGTTCTTAGCTGTTATCAGGTACTAGCTCTTTTCCTTAAACCCTGCCCACACCCTTAAAAAGAGTTATTTTGTTAAATCCTCTTTTAGTTACCAGTTGGAATGTGCTGTCCCTTTGCTTCTAGGTCCCTGACTGATGCCACTCTTTCCAGGTCATGCCCTTTGGTCATTTTTCTCCAGCTTTATAAACCATGACTATGCTTAATAAGGACAGTGCCTGAACCCTGGATGCACGGGTCTCCTGGGAAGGCACATTGGGTCTCATGGGAATAGTCAAATGGGCCCACAATTCACTTGGGCTTGTCCATTTTGGGACAAAAAAAAACATGTTAACTAATAGCATGGAGAGACAGGAGCTTCCACGTCTTCTTATCTTTAGTGGAGATGGGCACATTCTGAGTCTTAGGAGTTGTGAGGCTGGAACACAGGTGCCTGAGTTTGGAGACCTAATCAGCTGGTGGGTTAATCTAAGTAGGACAAGTGGTAATAACTTATATCTCAGCGACTCTACAAAGTACTTTCATTAGCATTGTTTTCTCACAATTGCTCGATGAATTATCTAGTGCAATTACTCTCAACTGCAGTGACTTTGTGCCCAAGGGAACAAATGACCATGTCCATAGACATTTTTTGTTGCCCAATCTGAGGGTTATGCCACTGGCATCCAGAGGGTAGAGGCCAAGGATGATGCCAAACATCCTACAATACAATGCATCAAGAAATTCCCTACAATAACAAATTATCTGGCCCCAAATATAAATAAAGCGAAGGTTGAGAAATCCCAAAGAGTGTTTTGTTTCTGCTTGAGGGATCAGAAGAAACCTGTGAGAGTATCTTTTGGAATTGATCTGTTAGGTCCAGTGACTCAGAGTATTCTGGGTGAAAATTCCTCTAAGGGACACCAAAATCAATGTAGCCAGAGCAGAAGGCCAAGGAAGTGGCCCTGAGCATCACACCTCAGAGATGAGTCCCCTGAGCACAAATGTCAATGCTACCAGAGCCACATTGATGTGGGGACCAAAACTTAGAGCTCATGCAAAAACCTGATATTCTGTTTTACCATACTCCTTGGCCTCTGTGCCCTATCACCCTCAAATTTGTATTTACGCATGTATGTATTTAAGATGAGAGTATGTGGATTTGAGAAGGAGAAAGGAGGCTTCCCTACATTTAGGCTTTAGGTCTGCTTCTTGAGGCCAACTACCATTTACACTCTGGACACATGGAATGGGAGTGTCTCACTGAACATTTCATATATCCTTTCTCATGGGGATTCTGAAGCAGGATTGGTCTCCTGTTGTGATATTTCTGGAAATGTGGATATTGTGCACATAGTCCCCAGATGACAATGATTCTCTGCATCTTCATCACATTACTTGTCCATTGACAAAGACAAAACTAAATCTGAGACAATTTAACCAAGGCTGTTTTTTCTTAAACTTGCAGTGAGGAAATTCATTTATGGTCACTTTCATTTCAGCATAGAATTAGTGTTAGAAAGAAAAGCAAGTTTTACAGAGTTTAAAAAAAAAAAAAAAGACTGAGGTGGACTCTGATTGGCAAGCCTTCTATTAAAATGGGATTTTTGGAAGCAGAGAAGACCTTTTAACTGGTCTTCAGGTAGATTTAAAAGATTGAGAAAGCAATTTGAGGACCTTTAGAAACACGAAGTATTATTCAGTGTTAGCGGTGGGAGATTTTCTGTAGATGGCCATTTTCTGGAACAAGCTAGGGATTGACAGGTGTTTCTTTGTGGCCATACTATCATAATGGTCCTTATGGGGGAAAGAGTTGCCATGGAAGACAGTTTCTTATCATGTAGGTGGGTCTGATAGCTTCCTTGGGAATCTTGAAGCCAGGCTTTCTCTCTTTAACACATGGAAGCTGTTTGCACTTCTAGAAGATGCTGGCTAGCTTCTGGCTGGTATATCTCCCATCCTCACCTCTGCCTATGGAAAGGGCCTGTTTTCCCAATTGAATATGGTTTATTCTTCCATTGATGGCTCAGATGGTGCTGTAAGGAGTTATATAGGTCATGATTAAAATAACTTATACCATCTTATAAATGAAGATTGTTTCTGGGAGGTTAGGTGATTTGGGGACTCTATCAAAGGGTGGTTTGTAAAGCAGGTGTGGCAGAACCGAGGAATGTAGAGAGAGCAGTTCAGATGCTTATCTACAAGGTTCGAGCTACATTTTAAAAACACTGTAGGAACTAGCAAATACAGGAGTTGAAAGAGTGAATATTGAAGTCAGAAACTTTTGGATTCAGATTTCTGAAACTCCTTACTTTAGTGACTTTTGGCAAGTTTTGTAACCTTTTGGAGCCTCATTTTTTAAACCTAAAGAGTAAAGATGGTAGTAACACCTATTTCTCAATGTTGTAAGGAATACCATACTGCCTGCCCAGAGTATGTTTAGTGTAATGGTGGCTGTAACAATTATTATTGATGGGCAGGGAGGAAGCTGGGCAGCCAAGGGCCTGAAGTAACTATGAGTCCAAATATCCCATGAAATCGGAGTAAGAAGGACATGAGAAAGCCAGAGGATTGGGCTAAAAAAATTGGGTTTTGCTAATTTGAGGATTTGGAGGAGTGGGACCAGTAACAGACCATATATTGCAGCCATACGAGTGGTTAACATGAAGGGAGTGGAGATAAGGCTCAGTGAAGACTAAAGGCAGCTAAGAGGGACAAGAGGCTGTGAAGTTATGGCTTTGCCTGGGAAATCCACATGGACATTGGGGCCACTTATGTGATCCAGGAGACAAAGCAATTGACGGTAATGACAAGGAGGGACAGAAATCTAGTCTGATGGCATAAGCTCCAGTGCATGAAGGGTTTTGTGTGCAGGTTACAGAACTCTCACCTGCTATTCTGTTTTTACCATACTCCTTGGCCTCTGTGCAAAACCCTTCATATAGTTTAGAAGTGTTGACAAGAAGCTGGAGGAATGCCTAAACTACCTCCTGGCCTCACAGGTATGTGGGGTGGAAGAAAGACAGAACTTAATTGCCAAAGTTTATAGGGAAGTGATATTTTTCAAAGGAAGGTCAAGTTTCAGTTAATACTAATACTTGCTACCACTTTGTGTTTGTGTGTGCATGCCTACTGCATAATAGAAAGTTTACAGATACTGCACTACAGTCAAGAGGAGGGCGTTTATATTTTCATTTTATACAAATGTGAAAAACAAGAATCAGAAATGTTAGAAACCTCATCCTAAGTCACATAGTTAAGTAAAAGACTCAGGACTGGAACACGACACAATCCAACTGCCAAGCCCACCCACACTTTTTCCACTCAAGTAGCTTATCTGCTCATTGGGCAAAGAGAAGAGAATTTTGAGGAGAGTGTGAAGATGTTTGGTTTTTGTTAACCAGGTAATAGAAGTTTCAGATACACAGAAGAAAGGAGTAAAAGAGGAGGAAGACATTGGGAAATCTAGAAAATAGAGAAGAATCAAAGATGCCTTGGGCTGACCTTGGCAGAAGAATCAGTAATTAAAGAAGCGTGGAGGGGAAGTGTGACCAAGGGTCACAAGGAGGCAATGGGTAGATGGGACTGATTTTGCCTCAGTATCCCAAATTTGCAAGAGTTGTTTTGACATCACAGAAACTCAACCTTTTCAATAGTGAAGATGATACTTTCGGGGAATTTCCTCAGTATATCTCTGGCATCTGCCTGTTCCTGGAGAATTGTCAAGTAATCATGCCCAGGAGATCAAGGAAGAGGTGGGGTCAAGTACTTGGAATGAGTAGACCTGGAGGTAGGCATGGCGGAGTTGTCCGCAGATGCATGGCTTCCTCCAAGGGCGCAAGGGCTTCCAGCATTCTTTGAAATCAGTCAGCGGTCTGCCTGTAATAACTGATGTGCCTAATCAGGGACTGGAGTCCGGTGCCAATTGTTTCTTTTACTTTTTAATGGATTCGAACTCCATACCCGAGCTTAGAAAAATCAAAGCACTTCTGGAAGATATTTATTAGCGGCCAAATTATAAAAACACATAGCAAACCTTTAGTTTGCATTACAAGTGTTAATATATGCAGAGCCCCGTGAATAGCTCATCTTTCTGCCTCTCTTGTATCTTAAATTTTTCATTACAAATTTCCAGGGCTTCAAAGTAGACTCTCACAGCCGGCGCCTCTTTTCTCCCTTGCATGACAAAGAGCTGTCAAAAACGGTTCCTGGGCTGGCTAGTTTCTTCCCCTTTTTTCTCTCATCTAAATGTCAAACAACTTAGCTTAAATAAAGCCCAGCATTCTTCGTCTGGTGCTTCTCAAAAGAAAAACACCACCACAGAAGGCATCTACAAAGGCCCTAATTAATGTTTCTCATTGATTTGGTTTTAGTGTGATGTATTTTATAAAAAAAATATGAATCCAGAAGGCACTCTCATTAAAATCATTAGCGGCTCAACATTGGCTGCAAACAGCCTGGTGCGTGGTAGGGCTTAAGAACCCAGACTCATACAAACACACTGACACAGGACTCACACGTGCACTTGTACATGCATACGACATGCTTTCCAGATCATGTATAATGCACCTGGGTTTGTGCACATGCAGATTCATGTGTATGATACATACAAAATACCTGCATGCACATGCATACATTAATTACTGATGCACAGGTGTACATACATGTGTCTCACTGTTCACAGTGTGTATGTGCGAGCACAGCATACATACATCTGATTATACGTGCATGCACAGAAGATACACTGTAGCATATGCTCACACGTCCACATCTGTACATGCACACTTCAACCTGAGAGCATGGCTGCTGACCATAAGCCAACGAATATCCATGTATTGGAGGACGAAGGGAAGAGAACTAGCTTATGTTTCTTAGAATTATGTCATGAAAGAGATTAAGGAATACCAGGGCCAGTGGTTTTTCACATCACTATTTTCTCATTTGTTATTATTTTTTCATTTGGCCTCCTAATACCATGATCCAAAGCTATCGGGACATATCAGGGACATACACCTGTCTTCCTGCTGTGACTTGAGTTTTCTTTACATGGGCTGAAATATTTTATGGGGCTCTTTCTTCTGATTGGTCTCTTTGCTCCTCATTTCTATCCTCATTATGGGGATAGAAAAAAAGAAGATAAAAGGGATTATAGGTCTTGATAGGGCGGGGAAAAGAACTCCATGTTCTGAAACTACTACAGTTGAGATTTAGGCTCTTTAGATTGGAGCTACTGCCCAGGGTGGTTTTGGGGTTGATGAAAGCCCTACTGCTTCCTAGACACTTGTTCCTATCCCTCACATTTTGTTTCCTTTCCATAAATTAGATTTTGGCTAAACAAACCCTGTCTTCATCTCCTATCTTATTTTTAAAGTATCCTTTTTTGTTTTTCAGGGATAGCAATTTTGAAGGGATTTCATGACTTATAAAGGGACCCTGAGGAAGCTCCCTCCTCAACTTCATCCCTAAGATACATATTCTCTGCTCTCATTGTGATGTGTGTGGATCTACCTTGATCTCTGGGCAGCCAATGGTGGGGGTCTGAGGTTAACTCAAATGTTCTTCCTCCAAGGCTAGCCTATTAGAGTTCAACATTGGGTCCTAGCCGTTGCTAGTATCAAAAAATAGATTTGCTCTCACATTAAAATGCTTTGCTGTTGTTTCCTGGGCGTATATTTCTTTCAAAGATTTTCCAGGGTGGGATTCACTGAGCCAAGGCATGGTTTATGTATTTTCAGAGCTAGTGTGTCAAGCTATTATCTCAACTCAAATGATACATGAAACTTGGACTAGATATAAATAATGTGGCAAATCCTCTGAAATAATCAGAGACTCAACTTTCTACCTTGTCCTAGGGTTTTTTACTGAGCCCACAGGGACTACAGACTTTTCTTTTAAGGGGACTCTCCTGTTCTTTCCCGGGGTGCATGAGGGGGCGCCGTTGCTCCTCCACACGTTGCACGCTCACATCTCCCCTACATGGGAGAAGTTGCTAACCCAAGTGTAGAAACCTTACCTTTGGGGTCCATATTTTCCCATGGAAAGTACCTCTGTGTTCAAGATCAGGGCTCGTGTAAATGCCCTCTTAACTTCTTGCCTTCTCTTAAGCTTTCTGCCTCTTCCTCACCATGTGATGATTGTGGTATTAGGCAACCATTTCTTTCTTTTGCTTCCTTAAGACATGAATGACTGGAGTCCCCAAGTTTTAGATTAGGAAAACAGGAGAAAGATTTTGTTTAGCCTTAGTCTTAAGCTCCATTTTACAATTCAATTTTTACCAAACGTTAGGGCTTTACATACTGTGTCCATTAATAATATGACCGATACTTTGCTTTCTGTTTGACCAGTGACCATCGCATACCATCACTTGGAACCCCAGAAGGGAGCAGAGAAATGAAGGCAGTTTTAATCCATAGCATATATAAATACGAGCAACATTCAATAGCGACACATTGAGATAAAATAAATAATGGCAACTTTAAGCATTGGAAAGAGCAGGGGTGGGCAGAGAAGGGGGAGTTGTGCACCAAAGCCTCTCCACGTAATTAAAACACAGTCTTCATGTTTTGCCATTTGTCAGAACAAAGTAAATACTGGAATCTTAGTACTTGCATCTTCTCGACTAAATATCCTTCTGTGGCTATTGCTCAAATATTGAAAATACTTGTGTAAGTTCTAGTGCAAAACTGCCATCAGAGTGATTTATGTGGAGACATAACCTGCTGCCTCCCTGAATTCATGCATTCACCATCACAGTTCATATCAGTTTTGCTCTGGTCCCCATTAGCAATGTTGTCAAAAAAAAATCACAGAAAAATAATGACCCCGCAAGCCAAGAAATTTAGATCCGGATATGAGCCGTAAATCTGTATTAATTTAATAGTTAAAGTGCGTTAATGCTTTGTAATATTTTTTCTTTATAGAGAACACAATAGTGAGGTCATCTGTAATAAAGATGTTAATCCTGAGCCACCTGCTAGTTTGTTTTGCCTCTTGGGGCAAGAGGACGTTAATGGATGAAATATGGCCTCCAGCTCCTTAAAATGGTGTTTTATGGCAACCTCTATGCAGGGCTATAAAACACTCACTCTGAGTGATAAAGAGTCTCAAGAAGGGATATACACTCTCCATCATGCCTGATCTGACATTAGCTTTGCTTAACTTATCACTCATCCACAGACACCCACTGGGCTGGGCAGCAAAGGGAGACCAGGGTAGCCCCAGGGCTCAGGTAAAAGGAGGTGTGTTGTCTGGCCTTTTGGACCAGTTTCTGGGGCTCAGCCCCTGGAGGAGGTGTCCATTCTGGAATCTGTTGCCTATTTTTCCTCCCTGGCTTTTTGGTTCAGGAAAATGGTTCATTGTTCTATCATGGGTCTTCTGGCACGTTTTGTCGAATACATAAGAAAAAGAAATAAGTCATGCTTAGCCACTTATCTCCAAAAATACTTCCCATTTTATACTGTGTGGAACATCCTTCCTTTACATTTCTGTGGTCTCTTTTCAGAATTACAGTATAAGCCCCATTTACAGCCTTCTCATTCCTCTTTTAATACCTATAATAATTTTCTTCCTTTCTTTTTGTTGAAACAGATCTCTTACACTAACATGCAAAAACCTATTCAGATTGTACCAATCTTTAGGTAGGAAAACTTCAGTATCTCCCTAGGAATTGCAGAATTAGGGGGTACATACTTCACTCTGGCATTCAAGGGTCTTGGACCATAATCAAGCAGAATGAGGATGCAGAATGCTTGCAGCTTGTCAAGGCAGCAGGCATTGGAAAGAATGGCTCAATATCTGCCCTCGGCATACGTGGGGAGTCAGCCCCTGGTAATCTCCCTAAGAGAACATAGGCTCTGGTTGGTCCAGGGGAGGGAGAGGCAAAGCTACCAAGAAGGTCATAGTCAATTAGCTCTCAGAGGGTGTGTTACCTAGACTAGCTCCTCAGCAATCATGGAGTAGCCAGACAGCAGTACAGCTTTTAGGTTAAAGGGAGAAGTCTACATATGAAGTTCCAAAAGGAAGGACAAGTGATGCACATGTCAGTGGGGAGGCAGACACAAGAGGAGGTCCTCAAAGCCCCTAATGCTTGCAGCAGAGCACAAAATATCCCAGCTAGCTGATACCTTGGCAGGATGCTTCTCAATGTTGGTGGCTTAAGAGAGTGAAAATTAAATTAGGATTCCCCACAGGGGACTGATGACTTGAGGTTCACACATGGGTATGCATTTGCACTACCTCTACCTCTTTTCTGGTTGGGACCTAGAACTGATACCTGTTCATTGACTGTAGAAGGAAGATGCAGCCCACAGCTCCTGTGTGCACCTTTGGAATACTCAGGTTGGTCCAGGGCTGGCATAGGCTATATATCTGTGGTCAAATCCCCTCTGAATAACTGAGAGCTTGTATCTTAGCCACTAGACCAACTCACTGGATGTGAATAGGTAGAGTAAATGCATGGACGGTAGAGGTTCTCCTTGTTTTAGTTTTCTCTACCTCAGATTTTAAGGTCCTGCCATCAGCTTAGTGGATAAACACTCCTTAATGAGTGTAAATACAGACCAGTGTGGAGCAAAGCTTCCCTCTCCACTTTATTTATTTTAGCTACTGTTTATTGTTCCCCTAATTGCTAAGCCCATCATAAATACTATCCCATTAATCCTGAAAATAATACTTGAATTAAGTTCCTATTGTCATTCTTTTCTTTTTTTTTTGATGGAATCTTGCTCTGTCACCCAGGTTAGAATGCAGTGGAGGGATCTTGGCTGTACTGTAGCCCCAGAGATTGCTCGCTGCAATCTCTGCCTCCCAGGTTCAAGCAATTCTCCTGCCTCAGTCTCCTGAGTAGCTGAGATTACAGGCGTGTGCCACCATGCCTGGCTAATTTTTGTATTTTTAGTAGAGGCTGGGTTTCACCACGCTGGTCAGGTTGGTCTCGAACTCCTGACCTTGTGATCTGCCCCGCTCTGCCTCCCAAAGTGCCGGAATTATAGGCATGAGCCACCGCACCCAGCCTGTCATTCTTTTTTTCTAAACCAATGATGAACTTGAGGCTAGAAATGAATAAACTCACCTAAGATCAGAGGCCAATCAGTGGCAGAGTTAGGATTCAGTCCAGGTCTGTGTGATTCCAAAGTCTGTGGTCGAGACCACTTACTGCAGCGTTAGGATTCAGTCCAGGTCTGTGTGATTCCAAAGTTTGTGGTTGGGACCACTTACTGCAGCGCCTCCACAACACCTATGACTTCAGTCTTATAGTAGTTGTTCAATACATATTTGTTAAATGGAATGGTGCTGGTGACAAATTTACAGTCAGCACTGCCATTTAGTTCTCTCAGAGTCACTAGGTTTACACATCAGGTGAGCTTCCATTCTCTTCCATGTTCTCCTGCCCAGTTCTGACTCCCTTGTGTATCAGCTTTGAGGGCCTTGGAAGGCCTGCAGGAGAGAGGTTGGTGCTCTTTCTGCTTCTCTTCCTTTTTGTTCCTTATGGATTGCAGTCTCCAGTGGCATTTGATTATTAAATTAAAATTTAATACATTTCAGCTCAGCTCCTAGGCTGAAGAAGACCCTTCATCGTGATGGTTCTGTGTAATTTTGCCAAGGACCAGAGAGACCTGGGGACACTGGGGTGTGCAGTGTCCACTTAATTAACTCATCTTTCCTGTTAGCCACCAGCTGGAGACTGATTTCTGGAGTCCGTGGGCTGCTGAGTTGGGGAAAACGTCATACGGGAATGAACATTTACTGAGCACTACTTTATGTCAACTACTATGTTAAGCTCTTAGTTACTAACTTGATCCTCATCTTAAACCTAAGAAGTGATGGTGTTTTGCCTTTATTTTATGAGGAGGAAACAGGTTCAGAGGGATTTAGTCACTCATGCAAGGTCACTCACAGCAAATGAGCAGTAGAGGTCATTTGAGCCTAGATTTGACCATAAAGCACATACCATGTAAGGAAATTTGCAACATGCAAGAATTTACTGAATGGATTCAATGGAAAACTATACATTGTTTAGAATATGCATTTGAAGTTTGTCTGATTTTAGCCTTTCCTTGTTCTGGAACTATTTTACAGTGTAAATTGTAGATAAATGAGAGCAACGCAAAATAATGCTTGTCTATACAGATGTAAATAAATTTTGTCCAGTGTAGGTTTCATTGATTCTCCCCTTACCCAGTTTCATATCTGTTTGTAAATTCATTTTAATGTTTTTATATAAACATGTGATTCTTTATTTTCTCCTTTGAACAGATTGTAGCATCTTTTCCAATTCTTTCTTTTACATGCTTTCATTTTATATTGTATATTTACTTACATATGAGAGTCATGATTTTTCCTTTTTAAGAAAATTATCTTTTAACAGCCATGTGGTCAAAGGCGGGGTTCAGGATAAGATGGCTGTGCAATAAGACTAGTGCCTGCTTAGTTGGATTGCATAAATCCAGAGCTGGACAAAGAAAACTAAGAGGCAAGAAGGCCCCTCATCTCCATTGTCCACGCCAGGCTGGATAGCCTAGTTATTGATTAAAGGAATCACATACCACTGCTATTTATAAATTCAGGGCTCCAAAAAGAATGTTTGTTTTTTCCTGCTTTTAATTATTGAACATGAGATACTAGTGTTGTTTTGCCAACAGCGGCACAATAGGTCCCTAATGAAACTCACTGAGCTACTAATAATTAAACCATCAAGCAGAAGTGACCAGTGCAGTGAGATATCAATTAACATTCTTCAATAAACTCTCTTTGTTTTGATTGTTTTAAAGGAAAGTGGTTTTTGCTGTTATTTCTTCAAATTTATCACACAGAACTTCCACCTCTGGGGAAACTATGCTAAGGCCTGAGCTCTGAAATCAGAAATTCCCCAGTGCAAATCATGGTTCTTCCACTAACTACAGGATGACGCTGGGCACATGACTTCACTTATCTGAGTGGAATTTCTTGATATGGAAAGACGAGCTAATGATAGTTATTTGGAAGAATTATTGTGAAGCTAAAGTAGGGTGATGTATTAGGTTGGTGCAAATGTAATTGTGTTTTTTGCCATTACTTTCAACAGCAATAAGTTTTGGAGCCTAACTTGTCTTTAGCACATAGCAGAGGTTCAAAAGATTTGAGGTTTCCTCCCTCTCCCTCCCTTTCTTAGTTCCTCCCTCTCTCTCTTCTTCTTTCCCCTTCTAATCTGTTTTCCTTAAGCCTTGTAGTCTCATCAGAGATTCCTATAGGTGTCTCAAACTGTGCTCCTATACGTTCATCTTTGAAATTACAGCTTCATTATGGTCTCTGCCAAAGGGTTGGGTCTAGACATTCATAAATGTATCATACGACCCTGGCAATAGATGATTGGTTCAGCACTAATCAATTCAGGAAGTGGGTCAAGCCAATCAGATTCTCTATTGTAAGACTCTGCGCTAAGAGAAGGAAACAAATTAGTTGTGGGGTCTAACAGTAAAGCTAACAGGTCACACAGGGTCAGAGTGAGAGCAGGTGCCATGGCAAGGTCATCTGTCCTTGTGAAGGGAGAATGGGAAGTGTGAAACCAGAGGAAGCCATGAAGCAAAAAGATGCAGATTTAAGTGGAGATGAGTAAACACTGGAGAGAGAAAGTGGGAGAGAGAAAGTGAGAGAGAGAAAATTTGCCAAATACATTCCTGGCCCCCATTAAGCCTAATTGTACTTCCTTTATACGTCCATTTATTGAGGTAACCAAAAGTAAAAAGTACCTGACTGAACAAACTGATCCCTCTGGTAATGGGGCGGGCAATGGTCGTGGGAAAAGGGGATTTTCTTAAAGAATAGGAAGATTTTAAGATGACAGCATGCACGGTCACACTTTTAAGGGTGGTCCAGTGGACATGAAAGTGGAAGTGGCATGAGAGGCTCCAGACTTGGGATGTCAGAGGTCAGGCTTGGAGCAGGAGTAATGACTTGGGAGGTGGCATGAGGGGGCCCATTAGCGCATTCCCTCTGGAGTGTGAGGGGTGGGATGGAAAGGCAACTTCGCTTCATTAGAGGAAAGAAGACTCATCTGGCACCTTTCTTGAGGAGACTGGAGAAAGACTTGCCAGTTTTCATCTTTTAGTTACCTCTAAGCTCATTTCATTTTAAGGCATCTGTGAATCACCAACTGGAGGGGACAAACAGTATCTAAGTAAGAAAGAGAGGCATCTGGGAGGGAAAGGAGACACTGAGGAGACGGAGGGAGTTAGAGTTTGCCTGGTTTGCAATCTGAGGCAGAATGCTTTCCTGGCCTGCCACTAAATTAAATTAAATACTGTCAATTCTGTTCAATTTACAAACCCTTACCTAAAATATGCAAGACATGATGCTAGATACAACAGGGAACACAGGGATGGTTCTGTCTTCAAGCAAGGATATGACATGCTCATGAATAACTATAATAACAGTCAGAATATTGTGAGAATATAGCAACAGACACCAAAAAGTGATCTGGGAACTGAATTGAAGAGGAAATTACCCCAGGCTGGGGAGCTTCCTGAAGAAGGTGGGTTGTAGATGATCCTTGAGTGATAGATGGTAGTTTGACAGATGTCAGTGGGTAGATTCAGAGAAGAATTCCAGGAGGAGAAAACATCATGTGACAAAGTATAAGGGCAAACAATATGAGAATGTTTGGAACGCAGAAGTGATCCTTCTTCTGGTGAAGTACCCGAGTATAGACTATGATAAGCTGGAACTGCATGCTGAGGCCTGTTCTGGAGCATCAACGGCAGGAAAAAGAGTTTGTTCTGAGTTTGGCAGGTGTGATGGTTAATACTGAGTGTCAATTTGATTGGATTGAAAGATGAAAAGTATTGATCCTGGGTGTGTCTGTGAAGGCATTGCCAAAGGAGATTAACATCTGAGTCAGTGGGCTGGGAAAGGCAGACCCACACTTAATCTGAGTGGGTACCATCTAACCAGCTGCCAACGCAGCTAGGATATAAAGCAGGCAGAAAACGTAAAAAGGCTAGACTGGCCTAGCCTCCCAGACTACATCTTTCTCCCATGCTGGATGCTTCCTGCCCTTGAACATTGAACTCCAAGTTCTTCAGCTTTGGGACTCGGACTGGCTTCCTTGCTCCTCAGCTTGCAGATGGCCTATTGTGGGACCTTGTGATCATGTGAGTTAATACTACTTAATAAACTCCCCTTTATTTATATATCTATCCTATTAGTTTTGTCCCTCTAGAGAACTCTGACTAATACAGATTTTGGTACCAGGAATGGTTCTAGAGGAACACAATATAAAGGATGGAGCTATTTCATTGGTTTTGGGGTTTCTGGAGTTGGCTGTTTAGTGTGATTAGACTCCAAAATGCTAAGGACTCTACTTCTAACAGTATGGAGAACACCGATAGTCCTTGACCTGACCTGTTTAGAGAGCTGTACAAAATAAATGCTTTTGGTATTCCTGATTCACTGCTCATAAGAGGCAAGGAGCTTAGTGACTCTATACGTAATACTTTTGACTATATATGGAGAACCAAGGAACATAGTGAAGTTTGTTGCCTGCTTCTAAGTTCACTGGACAAAGTGATGAAAGAAAATTATGAATTTAGCCGTAAAGGGAACTGCAAGTCCTGATGAGGAAAATTGTAAACTAACACTCATATCTCTCTGTACCTGTCATCCACTAAGCACCACTGATTGTTCTGTTTTAATATCATCAAATTCTCCCCCTTCCCTACTCCATACACCTCTAATCTAATTCCTACTGCAGAAAATAGTAAGTCCTCCACAAAGGGTTTCCTCATCAGCACAATCTAGCCTTGTACTCTGCTCTTACATTTTGCCTGCTCTGGGAAGGTGCCTTGTTTAAACCTCTTCAGTAGAATAGCCTTTTTAAAGATAAACTCCCGTTTCTACTAGATTCACCCCAGAATCCATCATTTTCCTTCAACAGATGCAATAATCCTATACTGTTCATTTTGCCTATATTAATTATTTGGAGTAACACCTAGGAAGGTTTTAGTAGGATAATCCAGGATGGACTTTGTCATCTTTAAGATGTAACTATGAAGTACAGAATAAGGACTCTTCTTTTTTTTTTTTTTTTTTTTTTTTTTTTGAGAAAGGGTCTTGTTCCGTCACCCAGGCTGGAGTGCAATGATATGATCATGGCTCACTTCCCAGGTTCAAGCAATCCTCCTGCCTCAGTCTCCTGAGTAGCTGGGACCACAGGGGTGTGCAACCGCACCTGGCTAATTTTTTTGTATTTTTTGTAGAGACAAGGTTTTGCCACGTTGGCCAGGCTAGTCTCGAACTCTAGGGCTCAAATGATCCTCCCGCCTTGGCCTCCCAAAGTGCTGGGATTATAGGCATGAACCACTGTGCCCGACCTCAGGACGACTCTTAATTGCCCAGCAGGTTAATATTGACTTAGACGCAAACCAAAATTTCATAAAGACTGACATAAGTTCCTGGAGGCAGAGTCTAGATCTACACTAATGAATGAAAGCATTTCCCTAGATAAAACTCATTCTACACAGACTCATGTTGCAAGCAGTATCAGGCCTCTCTTCTTTTGTGTTTGGTTTATATAATGTAATTTGAGGCTCCTTGCATATATGAACTTAAGCAGTTGCTATGTGTTGTCACTTTACATGAATTAACTCACTCTACATACCAATATTGCCATTTTTGTAGATGAAACAAATGAGGCTTAGAGAATTAGAATGACTTGGCCAAATCACCCAGGTAGCAAGTGGCAGAGAAAGGATGTGAACCCAGGTGCTCTGTACTCTGGGCTCGACACTGTCTTAATTCTAAATGGGCCACTTTACTGAGATTGTACCTGTCCTAGAACACACAAACTCCATGCAGAAATCTTGAAATAACTAGTCAATATGTCTTAGAACAAATCGCATTTCTATCCATTTGCTATCCTATCTGAATGAAAGAGAGGCAATGTGAAGACCTTTGATTGTCCTATGTAAATAATTCCAACAGACAGGGGTTGACATGCTGTAATGGGTGCGAAGGAGATATGACCTTCATATTCTCTCTTTATGGAGGAGTAAATCAACGTGGAGAAGCTTAGTTTTGGAGTGGTGAGTGTGAGGAGCCTGGGGCTTACCCAGAGGGAAGTATTCAGTAGGTGCAGGATCCACAGCCTGGCACTCAGGAAGGCAGCACTGTGGAGCGGAGCCAGCGCATGGATGAAGTGGCCCAGAGAAAGTGTCCCTCCCTCAGAATCAACACAGACACAACACATCTACCCAAATGATGAGGCCTGGAGACGATTGCCTAAGACAATCATTGGAGGACCTGAGGCCTGGAGCCGGGCAACCTATGGTGAATATTCAGCCCCCAGTCCTGGTTTAAGGATGTTCCATTCCAGGGCAGCTGCCACCAGTTCAACAGGTCTACAGAAGACCTGGGCTGATTTTTATTTCTGAGAGCCGAAGGGATTGCAGAAGATTTTAGAGCCCACACCGGGTCACCCCCAGGCCATTCTCTGCACACAGCTCTGGCTTTCTCAGGAAATCAGCTAACAGCTTTTCCTTGACTTTCCTTGGACTCCTAATGCAATAGTGCTTATTTTCAGAATTTTTGTGAGACTGAGGAAAGCATCAGAGTTTCATTGTAAATCCATTATGTCTTCTTTGGTTAGAAATTGTCCCTGACAAGCAGTCCCACGGCAAAGAAAAGTCAGTATTATTTTGCAGAATAAAAAGGGGGATTGGCCTCTTCTTTTATTATTTTTTTATTATGACTGTCCTCCTTTTGGTTATGACATTCGATGTATTATTTAGCTTAAGTGCTTGATTAAGGAAGAACTGGTGGGGGTGGTGTAGGAACAGCAAGGGGGGCAGTTGCACAGACGCTGGTCTTCTTGCGCCTGTCTTGGTAGCTGGGATGGAAATAAACTGCCACGACCCTTTGGGGATCCCGAAGTGTTACCCTCAGCGCAGGAGATCACGTTCTGGCTAAGGGAACTTCTGGACGTTTCTGGGTCAGCAGAACCTTGGTGCCTTTCTTTCGTATACCGGAACCCTTGCATCTTTATTAAATATTAATTTGCTGTCAATAATTAAATGCTGATTATTTGATCTCTAATGGGGTCAGGATTCCCACAGTCCCATATTAGCGTAATAATGCAAAAGTAAAAATTGCCTTTCAGATGGAAAAAAAATGTTCTTATTATTCTTTCTTTGTTCAGAGTAAAATGGTTTGTCTTAAATTAAAAATTAAAAGCAGAATTTTCTTTAATCTTCGAATTAAATTAGTGCTAATTAGTTCTATTTTCTGTACAACATTCACATGCTAAAATCTTGGCCATTCCTTCAGCGTGTTAATGGTGCCCTTTGGCT
Organism: Theropithecus gelada; assembly: GCF_003255815.1. Taxonomy (NCBI): domain Eukaryota; kingdom Metazoa; phylum Chordata; class Mammalia; order Primates; family Cercopithecidae; genus Theropithecus; species Theropithecus gelada. Next base: position 50,106,183 of record NC_037682.1, on the reverse strand, counting down.
GTAATCAAGATTGTCTTACATTAAAAATGATACAGTTAACTCAATTATATTAAGATTCATTGTTCTCAAATCACAGGGTTATGACTAGAAGCTGTTGGAACCAGTGGAAGGGCTTAGATTGCCAGGGTGCAGAACAAAGTCAGCCATCATTTCCATTTCAGAATCCCAAATGCCGGTGTGAGGCTCACAAAGCATCTGAGATTTACAGGTATGCCTCGGGTGAGTGGCAGACACAGGGGTCAGGTGCAGATTTCATGCCTATCCTGTGGAGACCATGGCAACATTCACTACTCTCCTTTGAAAGAGGAGGAAAAAGAGAAAGCCTAAGGGAGTCCTTATTTTGGGATGTTGCCATATATAGATCCACCTGTTTCTACCTCATCCCTCACTACCTTGGGAAATAGTACCTGGATTCTGAGTCAGGCAGCAACAGCAGCAGCAGCCATAACAGCAATAATTGCACCTACTACTACTACTGCTTATTGAGCATTTACTATGTGTGCCAGATCTAGAAACCAAGTGCTATAAGAAATCACTTCATTTAAACAGTACCTTGCAAAGTTGGTATTGTTAGTCTTATTTGACAGTTGGCAGAGAGGATTGATTAATGATTTTTCAATGTCATCCAGCTAGTTAAGTGGCAGAATCCACACTCACACCCAGATGTGTCTGATTCCAAAGCCCATATTCTTAATTATGCTCTATGATCACAGCAATTCTATTTTAAGAGGTGTTTTTTTTTCCACAATCAGAAAGATGCTGTATGTGTTTGCGTGCATGTGTATTGGTGTGTTGGTTTGTGTGCGTACTTGTGTGTGCACGTGTGTTGAGAAAGGGAAGAGAGGGAATAAGTCTGAAATTTTCTGGCAAGGCGGCACAATTACTCATATGCTTTTGACTTAAGAAAGATTCATTTCCTTCTGGGCCATCATCTTTGTATGAAGTTGTATAGGGAGGAAAAGGAAGGTCCCGTTCAAAAGCTCTACCATTGTATGACAGATGTAGTTTCCATTGAACTATCCCTATCCCCGAAGGAACCTGAAGGGCAGACTCTTACAAAAGGTTAATCTTACTTGTCCATGAATGATATGTCTCAAGGTCATCAGTGGATGCCTGTGACAGCTGTTTTGTTACTATTAATTCATAGCAATGTGTCTTTAGCAACTCTCCTTTAGAAGTTTTCCGAAGCATTTAACTTAGTTTTCATAGAAACAAAATTCTTTTATTTTCTTTTGTTTATATTTAATTGATCGTGGGATATTTATGTTTATGATGAAAAACAAGTGGAATTGGTGCAAATAGGCTTTGGTACAAGCACCTGAATAGTGAGAGCTGTAGCATGCAGCATCCCAGGGAGCAGGTGATTGGCTGCAGGAATTTGAGGTGGTAAGAATCAAAGTTTTTCAGAGGGACTGGAGAATGTCTTAATCCAATAAGTCAGTTCAGTGGAGGTTGGCTGAAAGCACTTTACACTTGGGGCATGGCTGGGACCGGAGCCCTGGTTGGGGGTCTGGGTAGCTCTTTTCAACATGGCACATCACATTTTTGTCACAGTTTTCACAGTGGTGCTTCCAGGCTCTCATCGGTCACCATTTCCTCTTCTGATGTTTTACCTAACATTTTATTTACCTGTACTTAAAAGCAGAAGCAAATTTCTATGTTAGAGGGAATTTTGAACTTAGGCACCAAATGTCTAATTTTCAAATCCTGAATTAAATGCTTAAGACATATTTTTAACGGCTAAAAAAATAGTAATGTAAAAACCTGTATCTAGAGATTAGAGAAAGTGTCATCCACAGAAGTTCTGAAAAATTTCTGCTCTATCTTCTGTAGCTGGGGCCTGAAGGAGGGCACCAGAGAGTCTGACTCTTATTTCTCCTGCTGAGGAAGTGGCATGGTGGCCTGGCAACAAAATACTTAAAAAAAACTTCCTGCGTCTTCTAATTTGGAATGGCAGTGATTGACTGTAAGGGTGATGTTCACGACAGCTGGGGAGCACTCATCTACAATCATGTTTGCTGCTATAGATCACCCCCAAATGAATAAGTCACATGAATCTCACCCAAACAGAAAGGTCCTAGGTACCAGGGCCTCTTCTGATTCCAGGGGTCAGGGGCCAGTGGGCATCTGAGATATCGATCAGTCCAAACAGAAAACCTGAAATGGACTGGTGGCCCTTCAGCATCTTCCAACATCAGAATATGCAAAACCACTTCCTCTTGCTGGGAGTGCTGGGCCATCACTCTAAGCCTTTCGGGCTGCCGTATCCCTGTACAAACCCTGAAAAACTGCATCTACCAGACCTAAGTCTTATAATCCAAATGGAAAATTCTATGCACATCAGGTGGACAGTGACACAAGCCAAAGGGAACATCTCCAGCCACTCTCTCTGTTGAGAAACATCTGGTTTAAAAGAGCTTTTATCATTCAAAACTGAGAATGTAGAAAACAAGGATAACAGAAAATCCCTATTCAAAATGATATACACCATAAAGAAGAATAGCATCATTCTGGGTGGGCAGAGGGAAAGCAGAAACAGAGGTAAATGGTTTACTCTTTCTGCTTTAGGTTCTTAATAAAATTAAATATGATAAAACACAAGACTGAGAAACTAATGAAGCTGATCAAGACAATGGCAAAACAGAGAGGAAACTGAATTAGATAAACAATGCCAAAAATTCCATGGCAAAATGTAAATTGTATTAGAAGCCTTCAAGAACAAAATAGGCACTGTAGAACATTTAATCAGCAATACAGAGGACAAATTTGAGAATCTCCACTGAAATGTGAAGCAGTATGATAAAGAGATTAAAACAATAAACTGTAAGTTGATAGATGTGGAGGGCAGAGAATTAAAGTCTAATGTATAGATGTCTGAACTTCTAAAAAAGGGACCAGAAAAAATGAGTCTGATGCAATTATATAAGACACAAAACTTAAAAAATAATTCTCAATTTTCAAATAGAAAATAACTCAACAAAAGTGGATTTGTTCTATTGAAAATTTGAATTTTAAGCACAAAGAAAATATCCTGCATGTATTCATGTAGAAGACAAATAAGATTAGACTTTCTATTAATAAAATGGCCTGGCCACATTCTTCTCCACCACAGAACTAAGCATCAGGTGGTTGTGATGTTATGAAAGACAACATGTCATGAGCCAGAAATTCTATATCCAGCTACACTGTCATTCACTACAGGTGAAACAGAAATATATTCTTAGACATTCATTTTTTATTAAACCTAATGGTCTTCCATTTTCTGTTTGCTTACTGTCTAAAATGAATACTGTGTAAAATGTCTTCACGCATTTTAACTTGTCATTAAAATTTTTGATCATAAATGATAGTAGTTGCAAAGAATGAAGAAAGTAAATATTGACTTTTTTTAAAAAGTCAACTTTAAAAACTTTAAAAAGTCAACTTTATTAAATTATAACGTATATAGAGTAAAATTCCGTTTTTTAGATATAGTCTAATGGGTTTTGAGAAACGTGCAGACATGTAATCAACACCTCAATCAAAATATAGAATACTTGTATTATCCTAAAAAGTTCCATCATGTACTTTGTAATCAACTTTGCTTTCCACTTCAGTCCCTGACAACCAATGATCTAATTTCTGTTTTTATAGTTTGCCTTTTCCACATTGGCATATAGATGGAACGACATAATATATGTTTTCTTTAGTGGCTGGTTTCTTCCACTCAGCATAACACATTTGAGATTCATTTATAGTTGTTACGTATATCAGGAGTTTGTTCTTTTTTATTGCTGAATAATATTCAATGTATGAATACATCACCATTTGTTTATTCACCAGTTGGGAACACTGGGATTGTTTCTAGTCTTTGATGATTACAGATAAAGTTGTTATGAACTTTCATATAAAGGTCTTTGGATGAACATATGTTTTCATTTCTCTTGGGTAAATATTAAGGAGAGGAATGGCAGGCCATATGAATATTTTTTAAATGAACTTTTTTCTAACTTTTTAAAATGCACTTAATGAAATGTAAAACACATAGAGATTTGCTACTTACTATAGTCTAAAATGAAGTAATAAACAAGCTTTTCTTTAGCTATTAGAACTTCATTGTTTACTTTATATAGTCAATGTCCTCCCAGAATGATATTCTAGTGAAATATATTTGTATATTTGGGAATCTTCTATTGATTCACCTTTCATCCTTCTCTGTAACCAAAATATGTGCGTAAGTATAAATTTATTTATTTTTATTTCCTGAAAGCATATTACTTTAAGGGCTAAATGATTTATTCTGATTGACTTATTATTACAATTATTATTAGTGTGCATGTGATCCAAACAACATACATATATTTAAATATTTGAAAAATTATTGAACATAAAAAGTACTTGTATTGGAAAAATATCTTAACAAGATGGGCAGAAGGTGGTGAGTCTTATTTAAATGAGCTTCTCTGATACCAGATAGTTAAAATCATCTATATGTTTCATGCCTAGGAAGCTTTTATATTATGAAGCAATGTGTCCTAAAAAGACATTGAATATGTGAGAAGTATGGCTAAAGATAATTGTGAAAGGGTCAATGGCAAGAAAGTTCCACAAAGAGGTGAATCCTCAAGCAAGTAAGTTATATTTAAAAGCGCATATGGAATTTGAAGATGTGGAATATAAGTATGTGCAAACTACCTATCCCCACAGGCCCCTTGAAAAGTCGATGTTTCTTGAAGTACACATAATCTACTCTGAAGATCTCTGCTTTAGACAACTGTGTAAAATGTGTAAAAGGTTACTCAAAACAAAGTATTACAAATGAAAAATATTTTCTGTAAATTTATTTTACAGAAACAAATTTAAACCTAGAATCAAGCCTATGGTATTGCTATAAAACCAAATTTATATGTCATTAGCCCTGATAAATTTAGACACATAATATAGAAATGAGGTAATAATGAACTAAGTTTGAAACACAGCTCTTAACCAAACACTGTAATAGGAAGAGGGAAGGACAAGAAGAAATAGAAATGTGAAATGTTGTTGTCTTTATAAAGGAAATTAACAAACATGGGTTTATTATTAATGTTGATAATTGGTGAAACGGTTTTTTCTTAACATTAAGGTAACCATTATCTCTATGTTTTAAATCAATAAAATAACTGTTAGCCCAAATACTACAACATAAAAGCAAGCACAAGAAAACCTCAGGAAATATATATATATATTTAAATTTATAATATTTATTAAAAATAAAAAATTCAAAAAATATGAAAGTCTTTTATTTCTCATATTTGCATTTCACATGTAAAATTAGGACATCTATAATCTCTTTAATTTTTATTTGATATGTACTTTCCCCGTAATAATTGATACTCTCATGCAATAATTCATACGTGTCCAATTTCTTTTTCATTTTCTTTCAAATTCAGGAGGCATATTCATATCTCTTGAGAAAATTTTATGCGCATCACACTTTCAGAGTTAACGTTGTTCATTTATTAGAATTCAGAACTCTCAACTGAAAATGAGATAAGCAAAGAGTAAATTTTGAAAATATTATTGATGAATTTGGTTCCATTTTAGGCCAGGAAAGTAACATTACAATAAATTCTGGTTTCACTATAAATAAAACATTTAAACATAAAACAATGTTGTGAGTTTAATATAGCTATTTTCCTTCTTTTCAATATTTTTCAGACATTTTAATATTCTGGAAAAATTAACCCTTCAAAATACATACAAACATATACTATTGGGGACATATATTTCCTTTTGTCTCAGTCTCTAATATAGCTCAACATGGCATTATAAGAAACTTGTTTTTACTTGAAAGTTGTAAATTTAGTTCATTGTGAATTTTTTTTTATTACTGTTATACTTTAAGTCCTATGGCACATGTGCACAATGTGCAGGTTTGTTACATAGGTATACATGTGCCATGTTGGTTTGTTGCACCCATCAACTGATCATTTACATTAGGTATTTCTCCTAATACTATCTCTGCCCCAGCCTCCCACCCCACAACAGGTCCCAGTGTCTGATGTTCCCCTCCCTTTGTCCATGTGTTCTCATTGTTCAACTCCCACTTATGAGTGAGAACATGTGATGTTTGGTTTTCTGTCCTTGTGGTATTTTGCTGAGAATGATGGTTTCCAGCTTCATCCACGTCCCTGCAAAGGACATATTTTTAAATGAGAGAAACACATCAGTTATTTTTAGAAATGCAAATTGCTTAAATATTATACTGAGTGACAATCTCAAATTGTTAAAATATGGGTTCACAGTTTTTTTAGGTTCACAGATATTTTATATTATTTGTAGATATTGTAAATGGGATTGCTTTCTTTTTTTCTTTTTCTTTTCTTTTTTTTTTTTTTTTTTTGAGACAGAGTCTTACTCTATCTCCAGGCTGGAGTGCAGTGGCACGATTTCAACCTCTGCCTCCTGGGTTCAAGCGATTCTCCTGCCTCAGCCTCCCAAGTAGCTGGGATTACAGGCATGCGCCACCATGCCCAGTTGTATTTTCAGTAGAGAAGGGGTTTCACCATGTTGGCCAGGATGGTCTCGATCTCTTGACCTTGTAATCCGCCCACCTCAGCCTCCCAAAGTGCTGGGATTACCAGCGTGAGCCACCATGCCTGGCCTGCTTTCTTGAGTTCTGTTTCAGATTATTCACTGTTGGCATGTACAAGTGTTACTGATTTTTGTTTGTTGGTTTTGTATCCTAAAACTTTACTGAATTCATTTGTCAGTTCAAATAGTTTTGTGGTGGGGTCTTTAGGTGTTTCTAAATATAAGATTATGCCATCTGAGAATAAGGCTAATTTGACTTCTACTTTTCCAATTTTGATGCCCTTTATTTCTTTCTCTTGTCTAATTGTTGTGGCCAAGACTTCCAGTATTGGGTTGAATGGAAGTAGTAAAAGTGGGAAGTGGGTATTCTTGTCTTGTTCCAGATGTTAGAGAAAAGGTCTTCAACTTTTTCCTGTTCAGTGCAATGTTAGCTATGGGTTTGTCATATATAGCCTTTATTATTTTGAAGCATGCTCCTTTTATACACAGTTTGATAAGGACTTTTGTCATAAAGCGATATTGAATTTTATTGAATGCTTTGTTTGGCATCTATTAAAATAATTTGAAATAATTGACTCAAAGTAAATCAAAACATTGGTCAAATGAAATACAAGTTAAACAAAAGCAAGTAAAAGAAAATCAGAGATTATTTTTAAGAATGAAAATAACTCAAGAAAAAATGAGAATGATATAAAAAATGGTATATTTTTATTTATATAGATTTTAAGATATAACAGAGTTATAACTATCAACCAAGTTTAAAGTTACACAAAAAAATTTAAGATATAAGGAGAATTGAATATTTACCAAAATTGATGTAAACTGGATAACACATTAAGATTTAAACTACCATTTTGATAGTTACAATAAAACTTCTGCTATTTTTGGAAAAATATAAATCAACTTGTAATTTATTCAATAGTCAAAGATATGAACAAAAAATAACTGAGGACAAAAATTTTAAATGTTGTCAAAGTTTTAGCTTCAAAAAAACCACTGGACCAATATCATTCTTATAGTTGTCTTTCTAATTGACAAATAAATTATTGCAATACATTATTGTAGAATGCAGAAAATAGTGACAAGTTTCAAATTGATTTTATTATCAGTTTCAAAGTCAAAAACTTCAAATATAAAGAAATACAGCATGGGTGGGTGCACTGACTCATACCTGTAATCCAAGTACTTTAGAAGGCTGAAGTGGGTGGATCATTTGAGGTCAGGAGTTCAAAACCAGCCTGGCTTTAGTAGAGGCAAAACCCTGCCTCCACTAAAAATACAAAAATTACCTGGGCATGGTGACAGGCACCTGTAGTCTCAGCTACTCGGGAGGCTGAGGCAGGAGAATTGCTTGAACCCAGGAGGTGGAGGTTGCAGTGCGCCGAGGTCGTGCTACTACATGCCATCCTGGGTGATAGAATGAGACTCTGTCTCAGGAAGGAAGGAAGGAAGGAAGGAAGGAAGGAAAGAAGGAAGGAAGGAAAGAGAAAGAAGGAAGGAAGGAAGGAGAGAGAAAGAAAGAAAGGAAGGAAAAGAAAAACATATGGCAGAAAGGAAGTAAAATTAATGTTGTTGAACTTACCCTAGTCAGGCACTGTTTGAAGCCCTTTAAATGTAAGAAAGATAGGAAGAAAAAAGTATGTAGGCTGGGTGTGGTGGCACATGCCTGTAATTTCAGCACTTTGGGAGGCTGAGGCAGGAGGATCATGATATTGGGAGTTCGAAACCAGCCTGACACAACATGATGAAACTTCGTCTCTACTACAAAAAAAAAAAAAAAAAAAGAAAAAACACAAAAATTAGCTAGGCATGGTGGTGTATGCCTGTAATCCCAACTACTCAGGAGCCTGAGTCAGGAGAATCACTTGAACCTGGGAGGTGAAGGTTGCAGTGAGCCAAGATTGCACCACTGTACTCCAGCCTTGGTAACAGAGTGAGACTCCGTCTCAAAAAAAAAAAAAAAAAATTGTAGACAGGCAGATTTGAAGAAAAGAAAGAGAAGACGATAACAGCAAATATCTGATCATATCAAATATCTAATAACTGATATCATAAATATCATAAATTGATCATAAATAAATGATCAAATAAAATATATGCCAATCTAATCCAGCAACATATTTTAAGGTACATTGCATTAAGACAGAAAAATCTATTATAAAAATGCAAGGATGGTTCAATAGCCATTCTCAACTTTTAAATTCTCTATACTAGAGATAGAAGAATTTATCCTTAAAATGACAAAAGATATTTTCTCAAACAGGTACATAGAAAACTTTGATAATGCAGAAGCAATTATGCTCAAAATGAAGACAAGAATCCCCATTATTTTTATTATTTTTGAATATATTTATTCAGGCTCCCGCCAAACAGTGCACAATTCGAAAAAAATCACTGTGTAATGATTGAGAGAAAAAGATATACTTAAAAAATTGTTTTATATTAAATATATTCATCTTCTTGGTAATCACTTGCTAATCTATTTGAGCTAGTTATTTAGTATTGTTAAAGGTTTAAAACATAAAAATCAATACTTTCCCTCCATATCAATAATAAATGGTAATAAAAAATAAAAGATTCCATTCTCTAAAGCAAGAATATACCAATAATACAAGAAAACATATATACATTGAGCAAGAAATGCATAAATCTTTGATTAAGAAGATAATATGGATTTCTACTTACAGCAAGTTAGCAAGCCAAGATTCTTAAAATCCTTTCTGTTACATTCAAAAATGCTGGGTAAAATATATGGGGAAATGTAAATTTTTAGTTAACCTAGCAAAAAAGAAAATTCCCAGGAGCCAAATAAGGCAAAGAAACTGAAAATCAGAGCAGTAAGTCAGTGAGATGATGCTGTTGCTGCACTGCATTAATTCATGTTATGGATCCTCTAAGCCATGGATTTGGCTTCTAATGTCCTTCCAATCCCAGACAATGAAGAATTTATACCTAGGTGAGGGGATATTGAGAGAGTGAGAATCCTGCATAAAGCAGAGACTGTTGAAGGGATATCTCCCTCAGTATAAGAGGCAGATTAGGAAAAAATAAAACAAAGGAGCCCATTGAGAGGCCAAGAAAACCCGTTCCTGAAAGATCTCTAGAAGAAGAAAAAAGTTCCCTTGAGATACCTAAATACTGACTTTGCTCCACAAGCAGGCTTGGGGTTGAAATACCCATGAGGCCTGTAACCATAATAATGAGAAATTATTCCCCATCCAAGATATCTCTGTGACGTTTGGGAAAAGTAAATTCAAAACCTCTCTGAAAAAACACTACCACAATCAGACTGCATGGCATTATTACCAAGACCATTGAAGATGAACTCACAATTCAAAACACCCCCACCCCCCCCACACACACACATACACACAGAGTTCACTGTGAGTTGTGGTCGGCAGAAACAACAGAAAGATTAAAGCCCCGAGACATTCAAATAAAACAGTCTGAAAAAGAAATATGCTTAAAAGGGATAGAGATATAAGTGCTGATCCCCCCAATAATAATAAGATATTAAGAAGAAAAACTAGGTTTTCTTTTTAAAAAGTATCCATTATAACTAAAAGACATGCAAAATACAATCTGACATTTATAGACACTCCTGGTGAAAAGATGAAGAAGAAACTTCTGGAAGATGGAAACTAAATGTGGAAGAAAGGAGTGGGCTGCCTAAAGAAATAATTTCTCTTGCTTAAATGAAAATTTACCAAGTGGAGGTGAAAAAAAATCTGAATAGAGAATTCCATCAAGTCGTTAAATGAGAAGAATCACTGTAAAAGTGTCAGTTTCCTCAAATCAATGTTTAACTACATTCCAATTTTTCAAAACTTAGCTGTATTTAAAAATGTGAATGCCTATCTCTTTTACGTTTTCAAGTATACGATTGTTTTCCACTAGTATACCTATGGCATTCATGAGGTTTTCAGGAAGATAATTACATGGTGTCATCAGTATTCTTACATTAAGCATTCAAAGAGTGAATATTTGGTTTTAGACATGGAACAAGAAAGTAGAGTACAGAACTTATAAAGACAAAAAGATTTATAACTTCCTTGATCTCTTCCATTAGTATATACAGTTGGTACTCCATAGCCAACTCATGGATGAGTTCTGCATCCATGGATTCAACCAACCATAAATTGAAAATATTCAATTCCACAAAAATTTTAAAAAGCAAAATTTGAATTTGTCACATGCTGAGTACTAAGTTGAATCCATGCAAATGGAGTGATCTGTGTACTTTATTAGTACGCAGTAGTCTAGAGATGATTTAAAATATATGGAAGGATGCGAGTAGGTTATATGGAAATACTATGCTGTTTTCTATAAGGGACTTGAGCATCTGTGGATTTGGGTATCATAGACGTTCTAGATGACAGAATTTTATCCAGAAAAGATCTAGACCTGACAGGGAGAAAGAAAGAAAGACTTCCTCTTCCATTCTGGATGCTTTGTAATAAAGAAGAAAGAGGAAAAAAGTGCATGTTTCTTATTTCCCTGTGCACCTCCTGCAGTGCTCGACCTCAGAGTGGAAAAAGGGGATATAGAAGCAGAAGCATCCAGATTTGTTCCTGAGAGCATCATCACATGCAGTACTTTTCTCTAGGTGTCCTTAGAAGGTGCACCTTCTAAGATACTTTTGGAAAAGACCTTCATGAGACAACTTCCAACGTCGTGTAGGATGATAGTGCAGCAGCATCAATGGAGGTAGGTGGTAGATAATTACAGGCAGTGCTGCTGCTCCCTATGTCCTGCTTGTGGAATGCAGGGGGCTTGGAAATTCTCACACACCCTGGTGAGGGGGTTCAGAAGGGAGAAGAGCAACCATGGATTGGCAGAAGAGTATGCCTATCTAAAGATGCAAATAGGAATTTCAAGGAAAAGTCTGGATAATTTTGACTTCTTTTTTTCCCCTGTAGCTAGCTAGTTTTCCCATTTCATTTGAGATTTATTTGTCTAATGTTCTACTTTTATTTCCTGACTGGTTTTGTCAGAAAAAGTTATCTTTTAGAAAAAAAATTATTATTTGATTTTCTTTGTCTTCTCAGTATTTTTTTGTTTCTATAATTATTATTTCCAACCTTCTTATTTCTTTTAATTTATACTGTTATTATTTTCCCCAATTTTTTATTTTAATGCTTATCTCATTTATTTTTATTCACTTTTGCTTTTTAATAAGTGGATTTAAAACTATAAAGTTTCCTCTAATGACTGCTTTATCTGTGTTTCACAAATGCCATTCTGTTCTAACCACACTGTTAAATTTCCTTAAGTTTGGGGGTATGTGAGATTATATATGTGTGTGTTCATTACATAAATATAAATTATACTTTCTTGGTTTTTTAAAAAAATATATTTATTATTGGTCTGTTCAGGATTTCTACTTCTTCCTGGTTCAATATTGGGAGGTTGTATGTTTTCAGGAACTTAACCGTTTCTCTATCTCTAGGTTTTCTAGTTTGTGAGTGTATAGTTGTTCATAGCAGTCTCTGATGATCTTTTGTGCTTCTGTGGTATTTGTTATAATGTCTCCTTTTAAATTTTGATTATGTTTATTTGAGTCAACTGCCTTCTTTAATTTTTGATTATATTTATTTGGGTCGTCTCTCTTCTTAGTCTAGCAAGTGGATTATCAATTTTGTTTATCTTTTCAAAGAATAAGCTTTTAGTTTCTTGATCCTTTGAATTTTTGGTCTCAATTTCATTTAGTTCTAACTTGATCTTTGTTTATTTTTGTCTGTGAGCTTTGGGTTTGGTTTGTTCTTTTTTGCTACTTCCTTGAGATGCAGTGTTAAGTTGTTAATCTGTGGTTTTTAAAGATCATTTTATGTAGATATTTAGTGCTGTAAACTTTCCTCTTAGCACTGCTCTTGTAGTATTCCAGAGGTTTCAGTTTGTTGTGTTTCCATTTTCATTCATTTAAAAAATTTTAAAAATTTCCGTCTCGATTTCATTCATAAGATAACTTAGAATCGTGTTGTTTCATTTTTACATATTTGTATAGTTTTATGAGTTCCTTTTGGTATTGACTTCTAGTTTTATTCCATTGTGGCTTGAGAAGATATTTGATATCATTTTGACTTTTTAAAATTCATTGAAACTTATTTTATGACCTAACATATCATATATATTGGAGCATGAGGAGAAGATTGTATATTCTGTGGTTGTTGCATAGAATGTTCTGCAAATGTCTATTAGTGCTTCTTTGTTAATATTCTGTCTAGTGATGTGAGTGGGGTGTTGGAGTCCTCCACTATTATTTTATTGCTCTTTGTTTCTTTAGGTCTAGAAATATTTATTTTATGAATCTGGGTACTCCTGGGTTGGATGCATTTATATTTAGAATTGTTGTATCCTCTTGTCGAATTGATCCTTTATCATTATATAAAGTCATTCTTTTCCTTTTTTTTTTTACTGCTTTTGATTTAAAACCGGTTTTATATAAGTATAGTTACTCCTGTTCACTTCTGGTTTCCATTTGCATGGAATATCTTTTTCGCGCCTTTACCTCCAGTCTGTGTGTCTTCACCAGCAAGGTGAGTTTCTTGTAAGTAGGACATAGTTGGATCCAATCTGCCAACCTATATCTTTTAAGTGGAGCATTTAATCCATTTATGTTCAAAGTTAATATTGATATGTGAAGTTTTGTTCTTGTCATAATATTAATGGCTTTCTAGTTGCTTTGTAAATTATTTGGAGGGTGTGTGTGTGTGTGTGTCTGTCTGTCTGTCTTTGTAGTTTGGTGGAGTTCTGTCATGTTGCCAGTTGATTTCTTTCTCTTTTTGTGTAACTGTTTCATAAGGCTTATGAGTTTTGTACTTTCATGTATATTTATAATGGAGAATATTGACCTTTTGTTTCCATGTTTAGAATTCCTTTGAGCATTTCTTTTAGAACTGGTCTACTGGTGCTGAATTCCCTGAGCATTTGCTTGTCTGGGAAATATTTAATTTCTCCTTCATTTATGAATCTTATTTTAGCAGGTATAAAATTTATAGTTGACAGTTTTTGTCTTTAAGCACTCTTAAAATTGATTTCAATCTTTCTGGCTTGAAGTTTTCTGCTGAGAAGTTCACTGTTAGTCAGATAGGTGACTAGACACTTTTGCTGATTTTAGCATTTTTTCTTTCATTTTGACTTTAGACAGTCTGACAACTACAGGTTGTGGTGAAGTTGGTCTGGCAATATATGTTTCTGGTCTTTGTTGGGCCTCTTATATCCAGATATCTAAATATCTTGCTAGACTAGTGAAACTGTTTTGTCAATTATTTCCTTAAATAGGTTTTCTATTAAATAGATTTTCTAAACATTTTGCTTTTTATTCTCCTTTTGGAATACTAATAATGTATAAGTTCGGTCACTTTATGTAGTCCCATACTTCTAGAATGCTTTGTTCATTTTTTAAATTCTTTTAAAAATTTTTTCTGGGAATGGATTAATTCAAAAACCCTGTTTCAACTTCTGAGAGTCTCTCTTCTGCTTAATGTAGTCTATTGTTGAAATTTCCTTCCTTCCTTCCTTCCTTCCTTCCTTCCTTCCTTCCTTCCTTCCTTCCTTCCTTCCTTCCTTTTTTTTTTTTTTCCTAGACAAGGTCTCATTCTGTCACCCAGGCTGAGTGCATGATCACAGCCCACTGCAGCCTCAGTCTCCGAGGCACAAACACTCCACCTGCCTCAGACTCCTGAATAGCTGAGACTACAGGCAGGCACCACCACGCTCAGCTAATTTTTGATATTTTTTTGTAGAGATGGCATCTCACTATGTTGCCCAGACTGGTCTTGAACTCCTGGCCACAAACAATTCCCCCACCTTGGCCTCCCAAAGTCCTGGCATTATAGATGTGAGCCACCATGCCCAGCCAAAACTTTCAACTGTGTTTTGTAATTTTTTTCAATGAATTATTTCCAGACGTTCTATATTTAAAAGATATCCATCTCTGTTACAATTTTCTCTTCTATCTTGAATTGGTATTCTGTTTTGTTTTATTTTATTGGTTTTCAGATTTCTTTTAGATCTCAATGAACATCTTTAAAATCAATATTTTGAATTCTTTATCTGTCATTTCAAAAATTTCTTTTTGGTTAGCATCTATTGCTACGGAATTAATATGATGCTTTGGAAATGTCATAACACCCTGCTTTCTCATACTTTCAGTATTATTACACCGATTTCTTAGCATCTGTAGAAACAGTCACTTCTTGTTTTTCAATGTACTTTCATTGGGGTGAAACTTTTTCTTTTCTCTTGAGGATATGACTATGATGTATATTGAGTAGGGCCATTTGGCTTTGCTTTTGAGTGTGTTCAGTAGTGAAGACTTTACGATTTTCTTGGTTATAAATAGCCTTAGTATGGTGGCTTTCTCAAATGTCAGTTGTAGTAGCAGTGTACTGGGTGAATGAGTGGGCTTACAGCCAGCTGAGTATGCAGGGTGGCATGGGCAACATTGGTAGCAGAGGTTACGAGAAGCTTGTCTCCTTCTCCAGTGCTGTGCACTCGTGTCAGCAAATGTGATGGGCTGTATGGATTGACTTCAGGGCTAGTAGGTGGCACTTGCAGGTGAGAGTCAGGTGCAGTGGGTGGTGGTAGAATTTATGCATAACCTTTGTTAACCAGGAGAAGTACTTGGTGTCCCAGGTGATGGGTTGGGCCATGGAATTCTCTGTGGTCTGCCTCTAAGTTTGGTGGGGCAAAGCCAGGTGGGGCTGGGCTGGGTAAGACTGCACTCAGGCTCCCCAATGGTGGCTGTTAAGTGCTGGCCCCAGCAGTGGTCAGTTGATATTCCTCAGGCCCCCAGAGAAATGCTCCAGAAAGGAGTACAGCAACTGCTGCTGTGCCAAAGATGCAAGATGGGGAAAGAGGGGTAGCTTCAGTTCCACAGCATGCCATAATGAGATCCACTTCATCCTCATGTTCTGGACCTGGCAGGGTTCTCTCCCATGGCATGACCTCAGTAGCAAGTCAGGACAGTTAGTTATGTCACAAGCAGTTTGCCTTCAGTCTCTGAAACTGTCTTAGCCCATAAAACTTGCTATCCAGGCCAAAACCATGCCTCTCAGGCAGATCTTCCCCTGTTCTGGTCCCACGGAGTGGGGGTACTCAATTCCAGTGCCTGTGGCTGTGGCCAATGTCATACTTGTCTCTCAGTTCTGACTGAGGGGGTCCCTTTCTTCACTCTAGATCAGCTCGCCAATTCCTGGCCCAAGTCTGTCCAAACCAGTGACTGCAGCCCCTGCTAGCTGGAAAGTTCTTGCATAGCTCTCTATGAGCTAGAATCAGGAGTGGTCTCCTGCTATTGGTATCCAGGTCTGGAAGCATGCATAGGACACTTTCCAGTGGTATTTCTTCACGGTCTCCTGACTACTTCTCAAGTTACATCCACAGCTTGGTGGGATCAAGGAGCTCCCCTGTGGCCAGGATTGCCTGACTCCCCAGTGGGAATGTGAATTGTAGAGACACTGACTCCCCCTCCCATGCACTGGAGATTCACTCACAGTTTTCTGCCAAACCCCGCCACATGGGCTGCTGCCTGCTTTCTTTTTCCTGGTATGTGAAGTTTTCTTTTGCTTTTATGGTGAACTCTCATGTTCCTTCTTGCATAAAAGTTCACAGTGTGACTCTCTGTACATTTTTGCTAATTCCGAGTGGGTGAGGCATGCTGGCAAAGCCTCTATTCTGCCATCTGGTAGTTGTGATATTTAATATTATAGTTTCTTGATCTGTTATTTCCTTTACTGTCTATAAGATTCTTCTTTATCCATTCAGATGTTTTAAAAATTAATTTCTAATTTTTCCTAATAGACATTAATATTAATATTGCTATCCTGTATTTCTTTTGGTTTATTTTTGAATATTCTGACCTGTAGTCAGGTGCATTATCAATTGTGCTACTGGTCTGTCCTCATCTTTTGGTTTATTTTTGTGTGGCGTATCTTTTCCCAATCTTTCTGTGTCTTTTTATTTTAAATACTTGTCTTCTTTTCTCAGTTCAATCTGAGGCCCTGTTCTTATTTTAAAAATAGATTCTATTTCTGGTAACATCCTTTATTTCTTTATCTATCTTGCTGATCTTTGCTCTATTATCTTTAAAATACTTATAATAGGTATTTCAAGTTATTGTTTGCTAACTTCAACATCTAAATACACTCTGTGTCTTTTCTCTTATTTATTAAGCTATTAAACTTATTTTCACAATTTTTGTTTGTCTCATAATCTTTGCCTGTTTCATATTTTTTTATATGCTGGACTTCTGTATAAAATATCCTAGTGATTAGTATGGATGTTATTTTGCACTAGTGGGGATTTATACCTTTTTCTCTCAGGCAGACAAGATAAGGGGAAGTTCACATCAATGTAATTAGTTATTGTGCTGCGTTGATCTGAGTTTTGGCTTATGTGAGTCATTCTACCTTTGGTTTCTTGTAGATAAACTGGTGGCAAGTTTTAGGCTTCTCTAATTACCAATCTGTCATGTCAGCTATAAAGCGATCAGAAAGCTCTCCGGTTCCTCTATTCCCTGGTACCACCTCTCTATGAAGCAGCAATCAACCCTCAGCCTGTGCCTAGGCTCAGAAAATGCCCTTGGGGAAAGAACAGGTAGTAACCTCAGCTCATCCTAGGAAGGGTTCTTTCCTCTTTGAAATTTTGGTTCATCTAATCATCTAATTCTACAGCTATAAATATGATTTAAAAATATATATATATATTTTTTCTAGCTGTTGCAGCATGAGGGATGGCTTGTTAAAAACTAATGTATCCTTCCAGGAAATAGAAACCATGTATCTGATTTATGATTAGTGGTTTTAATTATGTATGTTTATTGTAACCACTGACTATTTCTGCCATTGTGTATTTTCTATTTACCACATTATGTTTCTTTGTATTTTTTCTGCTTTCCTTTTCTTCCATTCATGGCATTTAATTTTCTTCTCCTGCCTAAAGATTATATTTTATTTATTCTGTCTCTCTCTCTACACACACGCACACACACACACACAGACACACAGTGGTGTGCTCTCACCTCAATTGTGTCTATCTTTGTTTGCATACCTGCCATATTAACATTATCACCAAGATTGGGCTTTAAGATAAAGAGCTAGTAGCTCCTCATTAATTGAAGGAAACTTCAATTAATCTCTGTAAACCACTATTTCTGTAACTGAACATTGGAAGTATTTATGTATTTTATTTATGTATTAATTATATATATAATGTATTTATATATTATTTATATTTAAAGTACTGGAATATAGAAATGAATAAAGAAACCAGGATTCCTGTCATCATAAAGCTTATCTACATGAGTTAAACCTGAAATTAAATTCTGCCTTAATTACAAAAATTATTTCATATATTTAGATGAAAAATATGATTAGTATTTCATAGAGGCTATAGTGCAGGTCATGTTATATGGATTAGACCATCACCCCTTCACCTTGATCTACCAGAGAATCACCTTTTCAGTTCCTTTCCAAAGGTGCTTCATGGCTCTTTGTAGCATGGAGCCTCTGGTTGATTTGACAAACTGGT
Organism: Theropithecus gelada; assembly: GCF_003255815.1. NCBI lineage: Eukaryota > Metazoa > Chordata > Mammalia > Primates > Cercopithecidae > Theropithecus > Theropithecus gelada. The sequence goes on along the minus strand of NC_037682.1, from coordinate 50,088,099 downwards.
GGGAGGAAAGCACTGTCTGGACCTTTTCTATCATCTCCCTTATGAGGTAGATATTATTATCATCTGTTGCTATAGATGAGAAAAATATGTTTCATTGACATTAGGTAACTTGCCCAAGGTCACAGCAAATAAATACAAACCTAGAATCTGAAAGTCTTGGCTTTTGTCGTTATATCTTAAAAGCAAAAGCTTCGTGTGACTTGGAATTTGAACGGTTTTTGTTCCTCTTGACTTACCTTGTGATTTATGATCTTCTTTCTACCAATATTCAGTCTTCAAACTGACTAGATTTCATATAGGACAAGATAAAAAATGGTCACAACCTTTTCTTGCCCTGTCTCCATGCTTCTAAGTCAATAATACCTTTATGTATCTGTAAACGAAGCAATTCCTTCATCCCCCAAATAACATTGATGTTTTCTACCTCAGCATCCTATTCCAGATGGAGAGCGGTGTTGGCATTTGAAACAGAGAGACTCAGAGAAAGGACTCATAGATATTTTTATAATTCTGACAGGTCTTCCACGCCTTTCCTTTTGCTTTATCATTTCCCCCTAATGGAACTGACTTTAAGATTCAGAGCTGTTACTCCCACAGATACCCTTTAGATCTCCGCAAGCCTTAACACACAGTTAGTGCTTGATAAATGTTTATTGGGTTCAGTCTAGTTGAAGTACCAGAATTATCTTGTGATCTATCTTGGATCTATCTCTTTGTTCAGCTCTGTGTAATTCAATTATTCTTTGATGAGCACCTAATATTGAAGTCTAAGTACTGCACACAACGTGTGTATATAAAGATGAGTAAGACTTGGTCTCTGGTCCCAAATCTATAGTCCTGTGAGAGAAGGATGGAGAATTTGAAGGAATGGACATAGGAAAGGCTTAATGAGGTGTAGTGGCTTTGTAAAGTGCCAACTTAGCTAGGCTGTTACACTCCCTAGAATTTCTTTTCCTTTATATTTCCAGTTAGGGTGGGCTATGGAGAGATTCTTGCGGGCAGCAGCCATCTTGTAGCTCTCACACATTACCACTCATCTCCTGGCTTCCCTGCTTAGTGTGAGCGACAGACTGGCCTGCCATTGCTCCACCTTCCCCTGGATCCTTCTTTAGCTTCTCTGACTCCCGGTCCAGTGTGTATATTTAGCTCCTTGATGAGGGACCCTGGCTTCTGCAGGACACCCACCCTAACAAGGTAAGAGATTGCAAAACTGCTACAGGTTTTGGTCTATCCTCAGCCCCAGCTCATGCTGTGGGTTCTGGTTTATTCTTACTCTCCCTGATTTTGCATCATCTTCCCTCCCTAATCCTGTCTGCCCTGCAGTTTTCACACTTCAGGATCAGAGTAAAGACAACAGCCTTACAGAGACTGATTAGTGACCTCCAGGAGGTTCTGCTTCTCTGAGTGAACTCTGACTTAGGCAAACTGTTGGGGGAAGAGTTGTCGGAGGAGCACAGAGGACAAACAGGAACCTCCTGGCCAATTTTCTGCCCAAAGAAAATTTCTGCCACAGAAAATTCTGTATCCCTATCTCAATGAAGATTCTGAAGTAAGAAGATTTCAATAGGATCCCTCTAATATTTTACCACCTTGATTTCTAACTTTATTTAGTTGTGGAATGCTTTCTTTAAATAAAATTTTCTGTAGGTACTCAATACAAAAGGCCAGTTGCAGGTGGTTGAATTGTGTCTTCCAAAAAGACATGTTTATGTTCTAACTTTCAGTACCTGTAAATGTGGCCTTATTTGGAAATAGGGTCCTTGCAGATGTAATCAACAGAAGGTAAGGTCATTTTGGATTAGGGTGGGCCCTAAATCCAACAACTCATATCTGCGTAAGAGAAAAATGAAGGAGATTTGGACACAGAGACAGAGACATACAGGATAAGAAGCCAGGTGAAGAGAGAGGCAGGCACTGGAGGGATGGATCTGTAAGCCAAGGAAAGCCAAAGGTTGCCAGCAACCACCAGAAGCTGGAAGAGAGGCCTGGAACAGATTCTCCCTCAGAGCCTCTGGAACTAAGCCAGTTGACACCTTATTTCAAACATCCAGCCTCCAGAACTGTGAGAGTACATTTCTATAGTTTTAAACCATCCAGACAGTGGTACTTTTTGTTAGAGCAGGCCTAGGAAATTAAAACACAGGTCAAAGCTGAGCTGAATGGGAGTAGAGCCCCACCAGCTCACTCTCATCTCCTCCCCAAACCCAGACAGCTACTGCGATGCTGCTGGGAACTCAGGGGCTTCTCAGGAAAAACTGGAAAAATCCTTGTCAGAGTTTTCTGTTTCAACAGTCCCCAAGGGCCCGTCATGGTGGCAGAACCTTATAGCCCTGATCTTCCAATCCCTACAACATTCTGCAAGTTGAGTCTTTATTTCTATAGAGTGGGATGGTATCTGGGCAGCCACATGTCTAGGGCAGGTCTGACAATCCCAGAGTTAATCAACCCTCTGAGGACCCCAGCCTGGCTGCTCCCCAAGCCTGGTGAGCACCCCAAAGGCGTGATTATCTGATGGTTCTTGCACAACCAGCACCAGAGCCTTTTGCTTAATTAATCACAGAAATTCTCCTGCCTAACTTCAGACAACAAAATAATGAGCAGGCCTGTGAGAGGTTCAAAGACTGTCGGAAAAACAAGCGCTCCCTGAGGAAAGGGCCCATTGGAACAGGGAGGTCAGAAAAATCACTGGGATATACTAGAACTGCTGCTTGCATTTTTTTGCATGCCCCTTTTAATATAAATATAATGATAGTGTAAATGTGTGTATATAGGAGATTAACAGATATACCATTTGGATTTTAGAACCAGAAAATGTTGAGTTTTGAGAAGGACCTTAGAGATCCTCTGGGCTAACTAGCTCTTTTTGTAGATGAAGAAAAATGATGCCCATGGAGGTTAAGTGACTTGCACAGGGCCATGTGGCTGGAGCATGACAGCGCCATCCTAGTACCCAGATCCCTTATGTCTAAATCTGTAAATGTGAGGATAGAGCACACTGGAAATAGAGGCTGCTTAGAAGTTACAGAGAAAAACAAAAGCAAAATCAGAGGATAGAGTTTAGATAACAGCTAACAGGAGTTACATGTCAAATTATAGCACAGAGCATGTCGGGGGGGAGGTAATGAGAACGCATCAGCAAAGTCAGGGGGTGGAGGTCAGGTGAGAGCTTGTAGAATAGTCAGAGAGTGGAGGCCAAATTAGTCCTCTTGACAGTTTATGGTTTTAGCATTAGACTTTGGGTGTTATAAGTTTAGATGAGAAAAGATCTGTTTTTAAGGAGCCTGAGACAGTTCAGGAGTTAAGAAGAATACACCTTGAACACCAGAAAGAGCTGGATCAGTACTGGAGGTGTAAATGCTAAGGGGGTACAGAGGGCCAAGCGGGGGCTTCCAAGCTGCAGTTTAAAGGATCAGAGTCTGATAAGGCAGGAGTTGTTGGGGCATGTGATATCTGGGGCATGGATGTATCAGGGACAGGGAGCAATCTGAGCAAGGTGTGATGGAGCAAAATCTTGATGAGGTAGAAAGACTGGGGAATTCAGATTGACTGGAGCAGGAGGGATGTAAAGGGAGGACCAAGTAGGTAGTGCCAATTGAGGAGGTCCTTACTGGGGGTTCAGACTCCAGGAGTTCAGAAGGAAGCAGGAAGCCACAGAGTGGGACCACCATGCATCATTTTCAGGTTGTGTCTTGCACACGGATACTGTGTGTATGATGCCATCATTCACATCATACCCATAATTTTGATGAGTACCTGGGGAGGAAACAGAAATACCAGACCTCTCTGCTGAATCCTGGAGCAGCAATGAGGAACCCCTTCCCATGTAAACCCACACTGGCTCTCAAAGCCATGAGCACATTTATTTAGCACTCACCTGTGTCCAAGGCTGCACTCAACCTAGCCATTTTCTGGACACCCCTTGAGGTTGTTTCTCAATCCTTCTCATGTTGGAGGCCTGATCTGTTCCCCCTACTCTGCCATGTAGGACTGCCTGGAGAGTTAAAAGTGCACATGAACCACTATTTTGTTTTTCTAACTTGAGGAAGAATGCCTTTGCCAATAACATTGTTGTGCATAGTCCTACTTTTGGGGCAGTAGCCTGGCAGCCGTATGCAGGATGAGTTAGAGGCGGCAAGACTCAAGGTAGTGAGCTGAGTGGGATGGTGGTAGCAATTTCAGGAGGCTGCTGGTAAGGCCAGAGTGTCTGAGGTGCTAAAGTGTAAGGGGAACGCCATCTTAAGGTACAACCGCAGACTTCCTACCAGGCAAGATTCTGTCACCCAGACTCCCTGCGTGATCTCAGCTTATACATCCCATTGCACACTGCACCAACAGAATAACTCCCTGGACATACACCTCATCTCTGTGAGGTTTTAAGGTTTTGGGGGAAAATGGCTTTTCAAAAAGCTTAGGCATAGTGTCCAATCCACATACTATTTTAATTGTTAATCATAAAATATTCAGAAGAAGGGTGATCGACCCCTTCAGAAATGCGTAGCATGCGAAGTCAAGATGTGAAGTAAGACCTATCTTTTCTTCCCTGAGGAGGAACTGGGGGCTATGGATGACAGTCACTGGGCACAGATGGTCACAGGCAGAGTCTGCATTTGGAGAGACAGGTGTTCCCAGCAGCCAGCTAGTTGGTAGGCCAGCAGAAACCTCATTGCAGCATATGAGAAGCAGTTGCCAGCAAATGTGTTTATAGGTAAGAAACCCATGCTCTTCCAAAAGCTGGCAAGGACATATCGATCCACCGAAAGATAGCACCCATGCTGTGGGATGCACCACAAAGATGGGAAGGACCAGGGAACAACTAGTTTAGGCTGAGGGCTGTTAGTCAGCAGTGCTGGGACCTCCAAATTTTGTCACTGGCCCAAAAGACCAGAGGACTCCGTTTTCTCTTGGTTCAGCCTCTGGTTAGCTGTATATCTTCCATTCTCTTTGGATTTTCAGCTCCCACCAAAGGAGGGCCTGAAATGGCATTAGGTGACAGCTCTGAAAAGCTGTGATGTTTCATTTCTAAATATAAGGTAATCCCTAAACGCTATGAATACTATGCTTTTTCTTAGTATGTCTGTATTTAAACAGTCTTTGTAGGTAGATTTTGTCTTGCATCTTTATCACTCTTTGTTACTCCAACTGCTGTGCTCTTGTGACCTAGATCCAGCAGTTAGCAATGGAATTGGATGGCCAGGGCCTTTGGGAGGATGAGTCACTTCATTTAAACTGTGTTGGTGATGCAAATAACCTTCTGAAGTTCTCACCCTGGCTGCCTATTAGAATCACCTGGGAAATTTGAAAACACCATGATGGCAGGGTCCCAGCCCACTCTTGCTTTAATTGACCAGGCTGGGGCTCAGGACTTTTTGTTTTGTTTTGTTTTCCCAGACTTCTCAGGTGACTAGAATGTGCAGCCAAAGATTGAAGCTGATGTCACAGATCACTGGATGGCCAGTCATCACATCTGATATGTCCATTCCACTTCGCTGGTGCCAGCCATTTATGCCCTCTTTTGAGTCATCTATCGTGCTCAGTAGGCGAGGCTGTGGTGATCACCTGGCAATCCCTCCTGTGCATCTAGGCAGGAGGATTGATGGCCCACACAACTGGTGATTGCCATCCCTGAGTGGAGAAAGGATCTGGGGAAGGGGTCTTATATTTTGGATCAGACAAGGTAGTAAAATTATTGCAATATACCAACTGCAGGTCCTTTCACAAATTTGTGGGGCCCTCATGGCCTCAATGCCAGATATTTTTATACTTTTATAGCACAACCTCATGACACTTAGCACAGTGATGAAATTTTAAAATTTACTTGTAGGATTATTTGATTATTATTGACTACAAGATCCATGAAAGGAATGATGCTTTGCTCACCATGGCATGTCCAGTGCCTAGGGACTCAAGAAACAGACAAATAAGTGAACACAAGGAAGGCATCGGGGCAGGCCCTGACTTATTGGCATTTGAGGGTCCCTTGGAGGGTCAGCTGTGGATCGGGGATAGGCCTGGTGCCTCCTGTGTCTGAGGCCCTGTGGGGACGTAATAGAGGGAAGCTGGGCCTCCACTCTCTTCTGGCTTGTGGAGGCTCCACTGAGAGCATGTTATAGTGGCTGCTCTCCCAGATATATCAGAGATGAGATAGATGATGGGAAGAGGAGGCTATTCGCTGTGTATCTGAGTTTGCACTGGTCTCAGGAAACTTTGATATCTGTCAACACTTTAAGGTAGCCTTTTCTGAAGGCAAAATTGGGCTGAGGCACAAACCTAGGAGATGCCTTGTCCCTGCGGCCTGTCTCCATACACTTCATCAGGAGCCATCTTTCCCAGAAAAGAATAATAGGGGCCACTGTTCTTCCCACTCCCAGGCCCCAAAGTAGCCTTCAGTGGAAAGAAAGCCCTGGGTCATGAGGTTGCTGCACTGTGGGCCAGGGAAGAAAGAAAATGGTTTCCAAAGCAGATATCAGTTACCAGACTCTCAGAAAGTTTTTAGCGGCTTCTTTCTCATTTCTACCCAGGAACATGGGAGGAAGGGGGCTGAGTTTACATGGGCAAAGTAATACATACAGAAATAGTTCCAAGGGAGGCACAGAGAGAAGGCCTATGAAGTGATAATGGCTGTTTCATCGCAGGGTGGCAAAGCCTGGCTCTGGGCCTGTGTCTCTGTCAGGGTCTTGGAGGTTATATTGTTCATACGGCTGTCCTTCTGGTACCTAGAAGGCTTCCCATACTTGTCTGGGAGAGTCCTGGACACCTCACTTCTCTGTGGACCTCTGCAAAATAACTGATTTTATTGAAGATTCTTTTAAAAAATATTTATTATGAATTGTATTCATATAAAAAATGCATAGGGGCACAAAATTTATAAATAATAAAATATACACTGAATATTTTTGTTGATTTTTATCAAAACCTATAAACAACATAGTATTTTTACGCTGCTAAAACAAGTTACTTGTCAAAAGTCCAGATGAGTTTTAGTTGTGTGACAAAGGCAGGCAGTGAGGTCATGTAATTTGATGTCTTATAATAGGGGTTCCCAAATTACAGGTCACAGATCAATCGTGAGAAAAGGATACCACAATGAGTTAGAGAAACGAATTAACTAGCACTGGGCAATGTTTTACACCCAACTAAGGGCAAGCACTACTTTGCAGTGGGAGAGCTAGCAGCACAGTTCCTGCTGGGCCTTTCCACAGCAATGTTTACTTGCATGGAGCTGGGGAAACCAATGGTGGGGACAGGGTGCATGTAAGAGCAGCGTTAATGAGCAAGTCAGCCAAGCAGCTAAGTCCAGGCAGGAGGGAAGATGGAGCATGGGGATAAGAGGCATTGCCATAGGGAACTAGTAGAAGGTATGTTTAGTGGGCAGATGGCAGGGTGTGAGCAGAGAGGGGAATTTCCGTTTCAGGATTTTACATGGAGTCGTTTTAAAAGATAAGAAGGTACTACTCAATTAGCAAATAACAGTGAGTGGTTCTTCCTTTTTTCCAGAAAAGTGAGTCTTCTTAGAGAAGAGGCGCTTGGAACATATACTGTTTTATGGACAAAAACAAAGCAGTAAAGGTGTATCAGGAATCTGGGAGTAGAATGGGGTAGGGGCAGGGCTGAAAATGGGAGCAAGTAGCCGGGTCAGCAGGTGGGAACATGGTGGACAACACCAAATAAAAAAGAAAGAAGCAGTACAGACCCTGGCAAGTAGTTCAGAACTAAGGTGGACAGTGCAGTGCTGGAATGTAGGTGGTGGTTCAAAGTAATGCATAGGACCAGGCAGAGGTAAGAGAAGAGGTTGCTTCTTGAGGAACCTGCACATCTACTAGTTCAGTCTTTTGGGGAGCTTAGCATGTCCAAGATAGCAGGACCCCTTCTTCCCATCCACTCTGGCTTGGTAGAGTTTGGAAAGGCAGAGATGGAATCACATTTGCTGCATGGAAACCACTAGAGCAAGCAGAAGAGATGGAGAATCCTGATGTGACTATGGTACAACTGGGTAACAATCTCTCCATTTCCTGTGACGCTCAGTCCTCAGCTTGGGCACATGCCTTTTGTCTCACTTGGATCTATCTCACCCCACTGTTAGTCTGTCTGTCTGTATTTCTGCCTGTCAGATTCCCTTCCTTCCATTTTTGCCCTCTTTGCCAAACATAAAACACTGATGACCAAGGTCAGACGCCCCTCCTCTCCAACAGAGCTCCAAGTGGACACCTTGCATCCATGATTAAACACTAATGCATCTAGAGAAATGAGAAAGAAACTGTCATTTATTGATCTAGGTCCTTCAAACATATCCTTGTCTAGCTGAATACTCATCAAAGTCCTAAATAATGGGCATTATTATTTCATGATTAGTGGTAGACCCTATGGTGAGGGATTTTACGTGCCTTACATTTGTTTGCCATAACATCACCAGGAGATAGGCACAATTATTACATCAATTCTACAGAAGAAACTTAAGCTTAGAAATGTTAAGCAACTTGCTGAAAGTTACACAACACTAAATTAAAGCACAGCCTTTCAGACTCCATAGTTAATCTTCCATAGTTCAGACAGTTTACATGTTGATCTGTGATTACATAGCTAATAACTGAGATTCAAACTTAGATCTGAACCCAAGGGCCTTACTCTTCCAAGAGACAAGAGGATGCCCCTTCTCTCGTATCGGCATCTTCCAGTGGGAGAAGAAGGAACGAGGGTGAAGAGGAGTCATTATCATTAGGGACCTCATCCCTGTCTCAGGAATGGGCTGCTGAGGAATCTCACGTTGGCAGGTTCTGAGTCTGTGAATCTTCAGGGATCAGAGCCTAACTGCTCTGAGCAACCACTTCTTAGGTTCTCCCCCACACTATCATGCCTGTTCCTGCGTCTGACCAAGCCTGCATGTTCTGCATTTAGTCCTGCTAGTCCTCATTCTCTCCCCATGACCCATTTGCTTGCCATTGTGTTTTTGTGATCTTTGTTTTCTACATCCCCCTGCCCTCTTGCCACAATTGGTACCACCTCACTACAATCTACTTTTGCCTGCCTTCTACAGAGGCTCTCTTTGTTTTGACCTTACCATATGTGTCTCCTGCTGTGAGTTTCTTTAGGAAAAAGAAAAAAACACTTAATTGATATTTAAAAATTGAAACTTGGAGAGGAGGGTGGAGATAGATAATTTACCTAGTGCTGCATATTCAAAAATGAGCACATAATTACTGTTTTAAAGTAAGGTGTCAGGAAGCAAGATTGATTTAAACCTGACATCTGTTTACACACAGTGAGTGTCATCACATGCATATGTAAGGTCAGAAGATCAATGTTCTGTCACCATGACAGCTTATCTTAGTTATGGAAATGTGGCTCCATGTGCTTCTGCAAGGGGCCAGCAAGACACCTTCCAAATGGCTGACAGCTCATATGCTCTGTCTCTTAACCAACCACCATTGTCCATACTATCCTAAGCACAAGCAATAAAACAGACAGTTTGAGGTTGTGGGATAGAGTATGGCAGGGAGGTTAAAAGCATGGGCTTTGTAATAAGAAATCTGATTCTGGGCCGGGCATGGTGGCTCATGCCTGTAATCTCAGGGCTTTGGGAGGCTGAGGCAGGAGTATCACGAGGTCAAGAGATTGAGACCATCCTGGCCAACATGGTGGAACCCTGTCTCTACTGAAAATACAAAAACTAGCTGGGTGTGGTGGTGTGTAGCTGTAGTCCCAGCTACTCAGGAGGCTGAGGCAGGAGAATCACTTGAACCTAGGAGGTGGAGGTTGCAGTGAGCCGAGATCACGCCACTGCACTCCAGTCTGGTGACAGAGCAAGCCTGCATCTCAAAAAAAAAAAAAAAAAAAGAAGAAAGAAATCTGATTCTGATCCTATCTCTTATCTCTGCTACTTCCTAGCCAGCAAGTCATATAGACGTTCTAAGCCTCAAATTCCTTACCCATAGAGCAGAGATGATAACAATTCATTATAGGGAACTGTCAGATTAAAGTGATGTGTATTCAGAGCACTAGTCTTGGGCCAGACTGGAATAGATGCTCAATAAATGATGGTTATTTTTATTATTAATATCACACAGGATCCTGATTTCAACACACTTGGGATCTTTTCAAGGAAGGAAGATTTACTTAATAAACAATCCAGGTGGATTTCAGGTGAACTTCATAGGCTGTTGAGTTCAGAGGAAGAAAGATCAACTTTCTGGTAGGATGCAGAAAGATGTTATGAATGAGGGGGGACTTGAACAGGCCCCCCAGTATGTTTCTGTGTAGGAAAAGTTAAAACTCATGGGAAGTGGCCCTCCATGTAAGACATCTGCCTAGAATGCCTTTACCAAATGTGTTCTCCATGCAAATTCTCACCCTTGTAAGCGAGTCCTCCTTTAAGGAGTCTTCCTTGTATCCCTCAATCAGTCCTCAGAGAGTCTCTTTATTCTCATAACATGACCGTTACTCCATTTAAGCACTCATTGGTTTCTATTGTTTTGCAATTGATTTGTTCTTTTTCCTGTGGATGTTTTGTTTTTGTCTTTTCCTTTCTTAAAGAGTTATGTTTTAACATCAAAGTCATTCATGCACATATTTTAGAAAGCCAAATATATCTGCATGGAATGTTATAGAAAACAGCATTTTCATATACCCTCATATCCTTTTGCCCTCTTCAGAGGCAAACCTTTTACCTCTTTTAGCTGATCATGTGGGCATGGACTTCCCTTTCTCTAAAAACATGGCTGTATTGCTTCCTCTTGATTTGTTGGCTTTGTCATCATCCTTTGATTTCTTCCTGTGCTATGTGAACAATGAGGTTTAGATTTCTTTTATCTCCAGCACCCCCACTAAACACACATGCATACTTCCTGCCCTCCCCATCTTTCCAATATAATTTGTCATAACTTTGGTTTTATCAATATTTGATGTTTAAATTATTATGACTGTGGGTGATGGTTGATTTTATATGCCAACTTATCTAGGCAATGGCATCCAGATATTTGGTCAAACATCAGGCTAGATGTCACCATAAAGGTATATTTTAGATGAGATTAGCATTCAAATCAGCAGACTTTGAGTAATTCAGATAACCCCCCATAATATGGGTAGGCCCCATCCAATAAGTTAAAGGTCTTTACAGAAAAAGACTGACCTCCCCTTAAGAGGAAATTCTTCCTCCAGATTGCCTTCAGACTTGAGTTGCAACCTTAATTTTCCTTGGGTCTTCAGTCTGCTGGCCTGTCCTGCAGATTTTGGACTTGCTACTCCCCACACTTGTGTGAGCCTATTCCTTAGAATACATCTTCCTCTCTATGCATCTTATTGGCTCACTTTCTCTGGAGAACCCTGACTCATGTACTATGCAAATAGTATCCACAGCTGAGCTATGAAAATGAACAATTACTTTTTCTTTTTCTGCCCATTCTTCTTTTTCCTAGAGGTAATAGTTGTCTTATTTTGTTGTTGATATTTGCTCACTTTTCTATTTACTCATCACTAATTCAATCCCAATCTCGACTGATTGTCTAAATCTCCTTTCGAGACTGGCAGATGCATGAAGTATTCTCTCGATTGCATCCTCCTAAAGTAGTTTCCAATAATGAGGCTGGCTTCAATGGCAACTTGTGCAATCTCACAGGACCCTGTCCTTGGTTTAATGCTCAATTGTTGCCATCTTTAAATTCTTCATTTTTTTTAAACAAGGAACCCCTCATTTTCATTTGGCATTCTGCCCTGCAAATTACGTGGTTGCTTCGGTCTACCAGAGCTTTCTGATTAGCTCTAATCTAGAAAGATGCGTAAGAGTCATCTTGGTATTATTTAGGTATCTCCCTTTACCAGTCATAGAGATTACCTTTTTACCCCTCTGCTATGTTGCTTCTCCTGTCCCCCCATCAATATAAGGTTTCCTAAAAGTAAGTCCATGTTTTATTCATTTTTATTTCTCAAACACACCTAGCACAGTGCCTCAGGCATAGTGGTATATGTGTGTGTGTGTGTATATATACATATATATATATATATATATACACACACATATATATACACATACATACATATATATATATATACACACACACACACACACACACACATATATATATATATATATAAAATCAAGGTGAACTATTTAAATAGACAGAACAGGAGGAGGGATGTGGCCATACTTTCTGGGAAAAAGAAACAGCATGAAGAAATCGAGGTGGAAATGCATTTTTATTGGGTTGGAAGCGGTGAGAGAAGCTACATGACTATGTCAGAAAAAGACGTATTGAAACCAATGGGAAATGATGTTAAAATTATGTGGGAGTCAAATCGTAGAGAGGCTTGAATGCCAGACTAGGAGTTTTCTACAGACTTGTAGGCCTCCAAGGGCTTATTTCCCCATCTAATGACATCTGATATGTATAGTTAGAGCAACTCCAGCTGGGGAGAATTTCACACTTCCCTTTTCTTGGCACTGAAATACATGAATGGGGTTGGATGGGCTAGGGAGAGAGCCTAGCAACTGAAAAAAATGGAGCTTATAAGAGAGTGTTTCCTGCGAATTAAAAAACCCAGCCTATACAGAAGCAGGAGTAAAACCACTGGAACCCTGGAAGATAGCCAGGGAGGTCTGGAGAATGCTAAACATAGGCAGAACAACCCCAAACTGGCAGCCCAGTTATCACTAAATTCACACGATTAAAGGCCAGCAATCATTAGCACCTCATATGTATCTATGATACTTATGGCATCAGCACTAATAAAATTGAGCTTGCCTTCTGGAAGTTTTCACACTGCAATGAATGTTTCTGGTAAATATGAAGATTAGTGGGTAATGGGGACCTCTTGCTGTTTGAACCTCAGTCACAGCTTGTGTGATACGGAATCCTTGAGCTCTATTGACATGCATGAAGAAACAAAAGCACCTTTCCAAATCACTGGTAATATTGTTCCAAAGTGCATATTAGCATTCTAAAAGAAAAATGTTTACGAGGTCTTGAAAAAACTTAAATGATACCCAACAGAAATGCATATATTTTCCATACCAAAAGATATATGGAAATATGTTCATTATGCTACTCTTCATAATAGCCAAAAGCTGGAAACAACCCAAAAGCATATCAACAGTAGAAATTGTAAATAAATGTGTGACATTATTTATACAATGGGATAGGTGCAGCTATGTAAATGAATAAACAATAACAACATGCAATAACATGAGTGAATTTCATAAACATAATGTTGGGCAACAGAGACTGAAGTGTGCATACTATATGGTTTCCCTTATATAAAGTTCAAAAACAGGCAGAACTATTTTATGGTCTTACAAGGTTAGAAGCATAGCTGCAAAGGACCAGAGAGAAGCCTTCTAGAATGCTGCTAATGTTCTATTTCTTCATCTGGGTACTTGTTACTTTTGAATGTCCATTGTGCAATAATGTCCTTTATTTTATTTATTTATTTATTTATTTATTTATTTATTTATTTAGAGATGAATTCTTGGTCTGTCACCCAGGCTGGAGTGCAATTGCTCAATCTCGGCTCACTGCAGCCTCCACAACCTGGGTTCAAGTGATCCTCGTGCCTCAGCCTCCCAAGTAGCTGGGACTACAGGTGCATGCCACCATGCCCGGCTAATTTTTGTATTTTTTAGTAGAAACAAGGTTTCACCATGTTAGCCAGGTTGGTCTCAAACTCCTGACTGCATGTGATCTGCCCTCCTCGGCCTCCCAAAGTGCTGGGATTATAGGCATGAGCCACCACACCTGGCCAATAATACACTTTAGATAAAGAGACACAAATCAACTGAAAGTTAAAGAATGGGAAAAGATATACTTTGCAAAGAATAAGCATGGCAAGGCCAATTTTAATGTCAGCTGTATTAGTATCAAATAAGGTAGACTTTAAGATAGATATAATATCAGAGATAAAGGGATATTTCATTATGATAAAATAATTCATCAAGAAAGAGTAACAGTCTTACATGGATATGTACTGGATGACATTGCTTCGAAATACATGAAGACTAATAGAACTAAAGGAAAAAGTAGTCAAACACACATCTTTGGAGATTTTTTTAAATACCCTTCTTTCAGTAATTGATGTAACAAGTGGAAAAAATGTAAGTAAAGATATCTTATCCAACCTGATCTAATTGATTTGTAAAGGGACCACACTCAACAAGTGCAGAATATAGTTTTTTTTTGAATGTCTGTGGAACCTTTACCAAGATAGACATGCTAGGCCATAAAACAAAATTTTTTAATTTCAAAAGAATGTAATCTTGTGGGATATGTTTTATAACCATACAATAACAATTTAGAATTCAATAACAATAAGATATCTAGAAAATCCACAAATATTTGGAAATTAAGCCACTTCTAAATAAACTATGAGTCAAGCAAGACATCACAAGGGAAATTGAAAAATACTTTAAAACAAATGATTACAAAACCACAACGGGTTAAAATTTGTGAAGTGCAGATAAAGCAGTGCTTAGGTAAATTTATAGCTTTAAGTGCTTACATTAGGAATATAGAAAGCTTTAAAATAAATGATAAAGAATGAAATAAATTAAATTCAAAATAATGGATGAATATTATACAAATAAAAACATAAATCAGTGACAAAAATGCAAAGAAAGAATAGTAAAACATGAAAGCCAAAAGTTAGTCTGATAAAAATATTAATAAAAATGATAAACCCTAGAAAGACTGATCAACAAATAACACAAATTACAAATATTGATAATAAAAGAGGACATATTGCTATCATGTTACAGACCTTAGGAGTAAAACAAAGTCTATATCATAAACAATTTTATGCTGATAAATTCAATAACGTGGAGTTCTCAAGGAACTCAAATTACTGAAAAACACTACTTATGTAAACTGACACAAGAAGAACATTTGAATAGCATTTTATTTATTTAAAAAGTAGAATTTGTAATTAAACAGCAATAACAACAAAACCTTCCTACAAAGAAAACTCTAGGACAGATCAGATCATACAGACTCTCCTTCTTTTCCCATCTGGCTCCACAACTGGAAATGCTTGAAATGGCTATTCCATAAGCCCAGCTCCCTAAGTGAATGTAATGGGCAGAGCATCCTCCCTGCTATCACCCACCCCAATGACTTTCTTGAAATGAACATGCAGCACTGTGATTTGGGGTTGATTATATAGCATACCTAGCCCATCCTGACTGATACAACATCCATGCTTAATTTGGTGAGATTATCTTGATTGGTCAAAATAAGTCAGGGGCTAAGAGAAACTAGATTGACCCTGCTCTAGTTAAACCAAAACAAAAGTCAGAGCTGAAAGGTCAATTGTGTTGTCTTCATGGCTTAAGTATAGTTCCTAGTTGGCTTTAAGTTTTCCATGATTGGTTTAATTGTGAAAATGGAATGTTAGAGCCCAAACCCTTAGAAATAGGTCACTTCAAATCAGGAGATGGATAGGTGTGAATCAGAGAAAGGACTATGACTACAGTAATTTCTTTATTTCTCATATGGTGGGCTAATACATAAGGTTTCATTTTTAAGTTTGCTAGATCAAGCAATATGATTTAAAAGGCAATATAAAATTATGAAGTTAACCACTAGCTGAATAAGGAAGACTTCATAGAATCATCAAATTGAAGGTCGTGGAGGAGGAAAGAACAGAAGTATAACCAAAAAACAAAACAATATAGAAAAAGATTAAAAGAAGGAAAAGTAGAAGCAGCAGAAAAGAAAGGAGGAATCGGCCAGAAAGCATTAAACACAAAAATTAAAATGACTCAGAAAAGTAAGATGAGATATATTCATTGTGATAAATATAAAAATGAAAAAATAATCTATTGAACTGTAAGGCTCTCAGATGGAGTAATTAAATTCAAGCATGTACTTCCCTCAAAATAATTCATAAAACAATGGTTCAGAAAATTTAGAAACATTTTCATTGTATTCTAGCATGATGGGGAAGCCACTGGGGGACTTTAAAAAGGAAAATAGTATCAAATAGTTATATTTCAAAAGATCATGCAAAAGCAAACAATCTAATAAGAAGATCATGTGGACTGCTATGTAGAAAGGGGATTGAAGTGGATAAGGAGCCAGTTAAAAGGCTGCTTCAGTAGCTTGAGGAAAGCATGATGTTGGCTTGGACTACGATGGTACTGATGGAGATAAAGTAAAGTGAATAGATTGGGAGATATTCTGGAGGTAAAGCTAACAGGATTTTTAAATGGATTGCCTAAAGTGTAGACTGGGAAAGGAATGGGTCTGAGGAAAGAGTATAGGGAGAGCAAAATAAAAAGGAAGAAAAAAATAACAAAATCAAAACTGTTGACTTTGCTATTTTATTTTAGTAAAATTAAGTTTTCTATTGGTTACCCAAGTAAAGACGTCAAGTAAGCAATTGGAAATTGTTCTTTTTAATTCTGCACCTGACTCTCATAATCATGAATTAAATCACGTGTCCACTTCTAAATCAATTACAGTGGCTGAAATGTTGGAATACACCATGTGATTCTTTTAGGTCATAGGTTCTTGCCTGCTCAATTCCATCCAAACTCCATGGATGGAGCTTGAGTATGGAGTTGTTTCTTCTAAGGAATTTGAAAGTATTATTAGTAGAAGATGAGTAGATATTGAGCAGAAAAAATAATGGATATTCCCTGCAGAAGATTATTTTTTTAAAATGAAGAGGGGCGGGTATGGTGGCTCACGTCTGTAATCCCAGCACTTTGGGAGGTCCGGGTGGGTAGCAAATTTGAGGCCAGGAGTTCGAGACCAGCCTGGCCAATATGGTGAAACCCTATCTCTATTAAAAATACAAAAATTTCTTGGCCTGGTGACTCACGCCTGCAATCGCAGCTACTTGGGAGGCTGAGACACAAGACTCACTTGAGCCCAGGAGGCGGAGGTTGCACTGAGCTGAGATCATGCCATTCCACTCTAGCCTGGGTGACAGAGTGAGACTCTGTCTCAAAAAAAATAAAATAAAATAAAAAGTATAATCTACAACAAAAATGTACACTACTATGAATTTTCATATACTTAATAACAGAATCATCAACATATATAAAGCAAATAATCAGTCAGAAAATACAATAAGAATATAGAAACAACACAAGTAAAACATTTTAACAAACCTCTGTTAAATATTCAATTTAATTTAATTTAAACTTAACTTTAAATATTTCATATGATTTTTGTTAGTGACAGAGTAGATGCCCAGACATAGATAGCTAAAAATGTACAAAAGCAGGCATCTTTGGGGTTATGCATGATTGCACTCAGGAGAATAGGGGCAGGCAAAAGAATCTTGGAATCTCAAAAGCGGATTTGTAGGAAATTTCTAAACACTGGGAAATGATCAGAGGTTGGGATAAAAGCCTTTGAATATGAAATATTTTCTCAATTTCTGGGTGTTAACATATTAGCACTTCTCTTAAAGGCAACTTAGATGATGTATGCATTTGTAGGTAGTGCCACAATTTCAGCTAAGCAGACAAGTCTATAATCAGATGGACTTGGAATAAATCACAGAACATGTCTTAGCTGTCATTTTCTTATCTGGAAGTGAAATTAAAGTCATCTACTTCACAGGGTCATTGTGAAGAATTAATAAAACATATAGAGCATTAATTCAGTGAGTAGCATATACTAAACTCAACCAATGCCACTTACCCAACCACTGGAAGCTAGGTTTAGTTTTAACTTTAGCTCGAGCTTGTTAAAAAAAAAAAGACTTTTGAAGCTCAACCACCTACATTCAAATCCTGGCTTTGCTGTGTGACCTTAGAGAAGTCACTTTATCTCTCTCTTATTCAGTTTCGCCACTGGCAAAAGGAGATAAAATAGTATCTGCCTTATGTGTTTGACTTGAGGCTTAACATCTAAACTTTTTAGAATAGTTTCAGGCATGTGAAGCTCCAAATAAGGGTCAGCAATTGTTTTTGTGGCTGTTATTTACTACTTTCCAGAGTTCTGTTACGAAGGGCCTCAGAAGCAAAAGGCAGAATTGCAGTGTGAAGCCAGGAATTAATTATTGGGCTTTCCAGTGAGCACAAGTGCCAAGTGAGGCCAGAATTAGAAAGAAGTGAGAGCTGAGGATTTGGAAGGAGAGAAGGAGGTGAGTTAATAGGACTCAAAACTGGACAGGAGAACAGAAATTACGTAAGATCCTGGTGTGCAGTTAGTGCCTATATAATAATGTGTGTAAGAAACTATCTGTCATAGGTCGTACACTGTGCATTTTCTATCCATTATATAATTCAATCCTCCCAATAACCCTGACAGCCAGGTATTATTATTTCAATTTATAATGAGAAAATGAGCTTTAAAGGGGTTAAAAAGTCAATTACTTAGGCCAAGTAGTTTTTATGTGGAGGACTGAGATTGAGGTATAGAACCAATTCTCAAGCCAATAACCAACCCTCCCCACTAGCCTGCTTCCCTTAGTATTGAGAGCCAAGCATTATGTGTATTATCCCTTCCCTTATCAGGAGAGTGGCCAGGGCTTAACTTGAAATGAAGCAGCACAGAATCTAGCTATGGCCACAGACATATGAATGACTTGGATTCTTCTGATAAGATAAAGCATTTCTTAGCAATTACCCACTGTGTGTAATCTTCCCTTCAGAAGAGACTTTTCTCTCTGTGCCCACCTCCAAGGTGCAGGCCATAGCAGCTCCTAGAGGAAATCCTAACCTGACTCTATCTCTCATCTTTTCCACTCCCTCAACCTGACTTATCTTAAGAGTTCAGTTCAAAAGCCTTGGTGTTTTAGACCTAAGTTCCTTCATCTTTTGCAAGACCACACTGCAAAGATAACTACTCTTGTTTACCATCGACTGTAATTCTCCTTTTGTCCCAACCATTATCCACTCCCTTCATGAATAACTACATTTGGAACAGGAAAAGTTGTGATTATTGCTACAGTTTGTGAACAACTCTGGCATTGTCTAATTTCTTGATGGGTAGTCTTCATCTTAGATTGTTGTTTATCTAGGTTTCACTGTGGCCTTTAATTTCACACAGGTTTACAGGAGAGTAGGCAAAACAAATCAAATTAGGGCCAGGCCCTTTAGTCTGGTTCTCATGACTGGAGACTCCTGATTGTCCAAGAGTTGAAAGCTCTCTGGTCTCCAGTGTCCTAGCAACAGTGACAGCAGATGACCCTTTGCTACGTTCTTATAGAGTTTTCTTATACAAACCCCTGTCATTATACCAGTCGATTCGTTCCCATAGTCATTCTTATTCTTTCCTTCCCTCTCTTATTTTATCTCCCTTCACTATCTAGGGCTCAGTCAACATCCCTAAAAAAGCCACTATGTAATTCATAAGACCAAATTCATGTTAAGATTCACTTCTCAGTGTATAGTTGCCAATTTAGGTTTTCTAAGAGAAAGAACAGAAATTGTTTAAGAATTACCCAGCTTTGTTGAGACCTGGACAATTAGTTTCTTGAATGTTGCAGAACCA
This sequence comes from Theropithecus gelada, assembly GCF_003255815.1. NCBI lineage: Eukaryota > Metazoa > Chordata > Mammalia > Primates > Cercopithecidae > Theropithecus > Theropithecus gelada. The sequence continues at coordinate 50,068,669 of NC_037682.1, read as the reverse complement.
TTTAAAGCATCCACTGCTTATTTGCAGAATTAAAAGGCCTTGGCTATTATTTCTTGTTTAACAAACGTTGACCACACTCAGGCTGCGAAGCTCCATACAAAAGATGTACAGGCCTGAAAATTAAAAAAAAAAAAAAAAAAAAAACTGATTAAATTTTAACCAGCTGCTGGGCAGATAGTTTGCCTGAGGCACATTTGTCAGTTTCAAAGGGTCTTTTTATTAATTTTGCATTTTGTATTTTGTTAGTGGAAAGAGCTCCCTCTTTGGGGACTGCCAAAAGCTATAGGCTGCGAATCTTCAAGCAGCCCAAGGACGCTTCTGAGAATGCCAAGTAGATTTGGATTCCCGAGCACTCCCCATTACATGAGCTTTATGGGTCCTAAAAATATATTAACTTTAGGGGTGAGCTATTTGAATTAACTTTACAGGATTCCTGCTGACTCTGCTTTGGTTAATGTGAATCCTGCTATTTGTCAGTAAGACTATGAATGACCTTGCTGTGTGAACTTAAGCAATTTACTTGACGTCTCTGAGAAACAGGTTTCTGGTCTATAATATAATAGAGTGGGGAGTTTATCTTTATGATCCCTGCAGCACTGAATTAGCTGGTTTGTGACTGGTTTGGAAGTTCTGACACGGTAAAACTCTCATGTGTTTTTCTTTTGCATAAGTGGCATACGGCAACTAAGTCAGTTATAAGCTATCATATTAATGATAGTGGTGATAATTATATTCTTAATAGCTAGAAATGTTATTTAAAATTTTGTATGTCAGGTTCTGGGTTAAGTACTTTACATTTATTTTAATATTTATTTTTTCAGAGGAAACCTCTGAAGCAGGAGCTATCATTATTCCCATATTACAGATGAGGCAGCTGAGAGTATAGAAGATGAAGAAATTTACCCAAAATTGAATAGTAAGTGGTTGAGCCAGGATTTGAAAATAAATCGGCTTAATGCAGTCTGTTTTCTTCTTTTGGAAGTAAGGATCAGTTTCTGTTTCTAAGCTGGGAATGTGCTCTGATTTCATACAAAGATTTCCAGATTCCAAGTGTGGTTGGGATGGGGCTTGGTGAAAATACTTATGCCAAACTCAGTGGTGTCCTGAAAGGTTCACACAGGCCTCTCTTGGCTTAGGCAGCTCCAGGCTGGAGGCGGCCGCCTGCAGCGTAGAGACAATTTGTGAAGAGGAGACAGAACTCAGGGGTTAAATGGAAAATACAAACCTCTTCTGTGATGCTGGGAATTTCATAAGATCCACTCAGGCATCTTCAAACAGCATTAAATACAAAGTAAAAAAGTCTACCCTCAGGCTAGAATTTGTAGACGACTTACCTGAAGGAGAATATAGCTAAATTTCTGCCTGAAGACAAAGAATCAGGGCTTACATTTACAAAGTGGAAGGAAAAAGCAATGTATACACACATACACACACACACACACACACACACAGACACACACGCATATGGGTTTTTTTCCGAATGTGTATTTCGTTTTTGTATTGCAACTTTATATATATATTTTAGACATAAATATATCATTTCACCAGTGAGACTTTTTATGCCAAATCAATAGCTGGCAGACTGACTTTTGCATTATTTAATGTCCTTACCTATTGGGAGGGACAGGTACTATCAGCCTCTATGTGCTCAAATTTCTTTGGTCTTTAAATTTCTGCAAAGGATTCACCTTGAAAGCAAATTCTCTGGGGTATGTTGCTCTCCCTCAAGTTTGGCTTTTTTCTTTCTGCTCAAGTGGCTTGGGTTCTTCAACCAAGATGACTTATCCTATTGATTTTTAAAAGGGGGAGGAGCAAACTGCACAAAATGTGTGATACTTGGAGTGGAGGAATGGGACATGTCCCAAGAGGCTTCTATGATTCTTTTTGAGCTAAACCCTCCTGTATTCCTGCACTCGTAATTGGCCTGCTCCTTGGTATACTATACTTAGCAAGAGGGAATGGTGCTTGGACTGGTCGAGGAACCCTAAAGAACTTTCTCACCAGAGTTAGTTAAATAAAAGATGCATACACTTGTAATAGCATTTAAAAGTTATTTTACTTGATAACTACTCAGAGACTTAAAAAAATAAGTTAGAAGAGGAAATTTGAAATATATTGGACACACAGTTTATCATTAAATATGGGAATTTCTGGGTCAGAAAAATGACATATTCTCCTGTTTAGGATGCATGCAGTTTTTAAAGAATTTTTAAAAAGTGAATATCTATTGGTGATAAGTTTGTGATAAGTTTTAACATAAGGAACTTTGTTTTATCTACATTTTAAAGTACATTTTTGCAGATTACAAAACTTCAGTTCACAGTTATTTTTTTTTTTTTTTTTTAGTAAGGAAACTGCTTTATTTAGATTTCTGGATTTCTTTCTTTCTTTTTTTTTAATTAATTTATTATTATTATACTTTAAGTTGTAGGGTACATGTGCATAACGTGCAGGTTTGTTACATATGTATACTTGTGCCATGTTGGTGTGCTGCACCCATCAACTCGTCATTTACATCAGGTATAACTCCCAAAGCAATCCCTCCCCCCCCGCCCCCATGATAGGCCCCGGTGTGTGATGTTCCCCTTCCTGAGTCCAAGTGATCTCATTGTTCAGTTCCCACCTATGAGTGAGAACATGCGGTGTTTGGTTTTCTGTTCTTGTGATAGTTTGCTAAGAATGATGGTTTCCAGCTGCATCCATGTCCCTACAAAGGACACAAACTCATCCTTTTTTATGGCTGCATAGAATGGGAGAAAATTTTTGCAATCTACTCATCTGACAAAGGGCTAATATCCAGAACCTACAAAGAACACAGTTATTTTTATTTAGCACTTTGAAGATACTCCTTTGAAGATTTCTTTTCAAGCATCCATTATTATAGTGAAGAGGTTTTATAGTCAAGGTGATGGTTAATTTTATTTAACAAATTGACTAGGCCACAGGATACCCAGGCAGTAGGTAGAACATTATTCGGAGTGTGTCTGTGAGGGTGTTTTGGGATAAGATTACCCTTTAAATTGGAAGACTGAATAAAGCTTTGGCCTTCCTAATGTGGGTGGCCTTTATCCAATCTAGTGAAGGCTGAACAGAAAGGCTGGCACTCCCCCAAGTAAGAGACGATTCTTCCTGCTTGACTGTTTCCAAACTAGAACATCAGCTTTTTTCTGCCTTTGGACTCAAACTGAAACTTGGACTTTTGCTGGGTCTCAAGCCTGCTGACTGTGAGCTGGAACTTACACCATTGACTCTCTTGGGTCTCCAGTTTGCTGACTTATTCTGCAGATCTTGAGACTTGTCAACCTCTGTAATCATGTAAGTCAATTCCTTATAATAAATTTCTTTCTCTCTGTATATACATCTTACTGGTTCTGTTTCTCAGGAGAACCCAGAGTAATATGGTCAGTTTGTCATTTTTTGGTAAACGAACTGTCTTCCCCCTAATCCCCCTTCCTGGCTGATTTTGACAACCTTTGTTGTTTGTCTTTGGTGCTCCACTTTACCTAGTATAGATTTTATGTGTCTTGGTTAGTAAATGTGCTTTTTGCTTTTATAGATTTATGTCTTTCTTCTTAACCACTTTTAAAATGTTTATTTTCTCTATTCTGTCTGAGACTCTGATTAAATATATATTAGATCTTCTCATTCTATCCACCTGTCTTAGTTCATTCAGGCTACTGTAACAAAATACCACATATGGGATGAATTATAAACAACAGAAATTTATTTCTCAGAGTTCCAAGATTAAGGCATCAACAAATTCAGTGTCTGGTGAGGGTCTATCTCTTGGTTCATAAAATGATGCCTTTTTGCTATGTTCTTTCATGGTGGAAAGGGCAAGGTAGTTCTCTGGGGCCTTTTTTGTAAGGGCACTAATCCCTTTCCTAGGACCTCTATCCTCATGATCTCATCACCTCCCAATGGTTTCACCTCCTAATAATATCATATTAATAACTAGTTTTTAACATATACATTTAGGGAGACATAATCAGACCATAGCACAAAATCAGACCATGTTTATTATCTTCTAATGTTTTTAATCTTCTTGTTCTTTGGGCTACAATCTGGATAGCTGTTTCAGATATATCTTCCAGTTTGTTAATTCTCTCTTCAGCCGTAGCTATTATTTATCATATCCAATGAATTTTTTAAAATTTATTTTCAATCACTACACTTTTCATTTTATTTTGTACCTTTTCTAATCTGCCTATTTTGTAGTGTTTAGTTGCTTGCTTTTTATATTTAAAAAGTTTCACATATAGTTGTTATATATTTTATCTGTTAAGTGCAGTATCTAACATTCTTGACTGACTTAGCCTAGGTTGTCCAGAAACCAGAAGTTATATGTGACTGTTTTTTAGTAAGTACAATCCTAGAGAGCAGAAGTGAGAGCAAAGGTAGGTGAGGTTAAGAGGGAGAGAAAATCTAAATGAAGATGTACTGTTAGCTGGCTGCTACTAAATTCAATGGATTATTCCTAATATAGGTTTATGCTAAGCAATGACCCCTCAAGAAGCCATATAAAATATTTCCCAGGATCATCCATCTAGGGGAAGAAAGAATTTGTCTATTGATTCCCTCTCTCTCATTGGTTAGTTTTGCCCATAGGGCATTGGCTTCCCTACACTTCTGGTTTCCACATGTGTAGACACTGAGCAGGGTCTCTCCATGTCTCATACCTTAGCATCATCAAGGAAGCCCTGGAACAGGAGGCAAGAAGCATTCAGAGAAGCATGCAATACAAGCATGAGGTGAGACACTTCCAGGCTGCATCTGCGTAAAGTTGGTCAGAGTCCACACAGAGTTGGTCATGAGAGTAGTGACCAGAGTGTGAGCCAAATTGGGTCAAGCATATCATAACTGGTATGTAAGATATGTCCAATACTGTGTCCAAATGTGGTATTTGTTATTTTTGCTGATTCTTACTCATGATGGTTTATTTCCTTGTATGATTAATGATCTTTTATTATAAACTCTTAGTTGATTGATTTTAAATTTCTGGAATTCTATGTGACCTAAATCAAAGATGCTTTCTTCCAGATAATAATTATATTGGTATCTGCCAGGAGCCAAAGGGTGCTACTTACCTGGGACTGTTTCAGATTTTCTTCTGGATTTCTTACTTAACTTCAGTGTTTAAGGGTAAACAACTACACCCTTCAGCTGGCCCAAGTTTTAGTCACCAGAATACAGTGCTAATATTGGCATTTAGTTGAAAGTTTGCCTTCCATATTTGCTTACAGGTCACACTCATCTTTTTTTATTTTTCTTTGCTTTTGACAGAAAGGGTGGGTGCTTATTGAGTTTCTGGGAGCCCAGCAATGCATTCAAAATTATGTTTTACAAGCATATAGTTGGTGTGCAGTGGGAGAGCACTTCTAAATGTCTTAGTTTGGAACTTAGCACTTCTAAGTTCCAAACTCCTGGAAGCAAAGGCCACTCTTTCTATTCTTTTTCAAAAAGGAACAAGATGAGAATTAGAGCCAAAAGAAAACTTCAGGAGATGCAACATAGCATTGATCTCATTCTAGATACATATTCAAAGGCTGTGGATGTGTTCTCATATCTTCCAGTAGGGACATGCTGGACCATTTCTTCTACTTTCAACCTATTGAACCATTTCTCCTGCTCCCTTGGAGAGGCTAAGTTCAGGCTGTCCTTGGAAAGGAAAAGATCAAACCAATTCATCTAATTTTCCTAGAAGCTGTGGTCTAGTGCCTGCTGGGGCATTAGCCATGCTTGACACCTCTTCTTTACAGGCTTGGCTCTGGAGCAGGTGTTTTTCCAAGACAGTGCTGACCACAGATGTGAGTGACACAGGCAGACAAGTGTGAGACATGAAAAATACAGGCTTTAGCAGCATGACCAGGTGTGTTAGGAGACATCTGGCCACTGAATCTCAGGGGGCTGGCCTCTTCCTGCTGGAAATGGAGTGGAGGGGGCACAGGCCTCAGAGGGAGAGCAGAAACCCTGTGGAGATAAAATGGGGAGGCTATTAGACCCAGGAGATAGAAGTGGGACCTCTGTAACACTCCAAACACTCAAAAGAGCACTAAACTGGAGGAGACTGAGGCATGACAGCTTGGCTGAGAATATAAGTGAAATATGAAGTTCTGGACAAGAAGCAGGTTTTGTGCAAATGACTTAAGAATGCAGAAAAGAGTAGGACCACACAGAATGTTGGAGCTAGAGAAGTTTAAGTGTCATCCAATGTAGTGCTTCCAGCCCAGGACTCCTACCTCTGGTGGCATGAGAAGCTTTTGTCTAGTCCAAGGGCATGCCTTTATATATCACTTAACCCCTGAAGAGAAAGTTACTTCATTTTCAGATCTATTTCAATTCTCCTGTTTACCAAGAATGCCGTTTTTACTTTTTAACAAAAAATAAAGCATTCGGAAGGCAAAAATGCCCAGCTAGAACTTAATGACCGTGGTTTGCTTTCATTGAATTAATTTTTTTGGTTTTTTTTAGGTTCATCAAGTGATAGAAAGTTTCCTTTTACAGTAAATTTAAATTAGCAAAAAATTTGAGTCAATTTAAGAAAAAAATATTAAATAAAAAATAATATGGGCCAGGTGTGGTGGCCCACACTTGTAATCCCAGCATTTTGAGAGGCCCAGGTAGGTGTATCACCTGAGGTCCAGGAGTTCCAGACCAGCCTGGCCAACATAGTGGCCAGTGAAATCCCGTCTCTACTTAAAATACAAAAATTAGCTGGGCATGGTGGTGCATGCTTATAATCCCAGCTACTCAGGCGGCTGAGGCACAAGAATTGCTTGAACCTGGGAGGCAAAATTTACAGTGAGTGAAGATCATGCCACTGCACTCCAGCCTGGGTGACAGAGTGAGACTCTGTCTCAAAATAATAGTAATAATAATAATAATAACAACAACAATATAGATGACAGTTAGATGTGGCACAAACACGAAGGTAATACAAGTATGATCAAGCATTAGGAAACACTGATCTGATACAATCTTCTGATTGTATGGCTCAGGCCAGGAGAAATGGAGAGGAGATTACCTTCTCAAGGTCACATGTCCCATTAGTATCATAACAGGAAACACAGCCCAAGTCTCCCAATACCCAATCCACAGTTCTGTCCACCATCCCAGGCTGTGTCCCTAAACTTAGCAACAAAATGAAACAGAGTGCCTGCCTCTCATGGTAGAGGCTGAGCCTAAAGTAAAAGGCCATCGTGCCCTGAGTTAAATGCCGACTTAGAGAGGATGACAAGACATTTGGAGATGCTAAGCAATACTATTTGTTTTCTGCTGTCAGTTTACTCTTTCTTTCCCCTTTTCTCCTGTCTTATTTAATCAAGGAGGCTGTTTCTTAGGTGTTCATTTCTGTAAGAAGGGGATGTGACTGTCTTTAGTTTGAAATGACAATGCTTTTAGGAGAAAGCAGAGGACTATGGGTATCGCAAAATGTTAGATAATCTGAGGGAAAAGATTCTCCTTCTCGCCCACACACAACTAGGAATGCTTCTCCTGTTCTTGGGAGTGTTAAAAAAAGTGGAGGGAAAAGCTACATGTGTAAAGATGAGGATGGGTCCTGGAGAAGGAGGTTCTAGACTGACTCCTAGGCCGAACCCCTGGCAAGCTAAGAATTCTGGGTGAGTTTATGGAATCTGAGAGCAGAGGGTCCCTGCTTCTCTGACAGAGTTACAGGGAAGCAACAAGGTCACAGAGATGGAGCGGCTGCTTGGTGCACCCAGAGGGAGAAGGATGAGGAGAGACTCAGACAGTCCTGAATAGCATGGCACCAAAGTAAAGGAGGGATTAGCCAATGAAGAGACCACACAGGTGGGAATGGGGAATGGTTTGGCAGTGACCGGCAAGGAGAGACAGCAGAGGCCCAAATGAGATGAGGAGACTTTTGAATAACTGTTAGACTATAGAAAAAGGAGTTACATTTTCCACACCTGATTTGGTGGATTGAAATTCACGTTGGATTTTAAAAAGTAGGAATAAGAGTGTGGGTGCACTCAGAGTGCAGAGCAATTTAATAGCTGAATCTATGAAATTGCATTTGGATCAAATCTTAGAGGGTGAATAGGCAGAAGGGCTGGGAAAGGAATAGATGTGCAATAAACCAGGGCTTTATTTTTGGTAAAGCAAAGAAACAAGTCTCCTAAATGAGGTGCAAACAAAATGCAGTAGGAGTTCAAAGGGAGGGGATTCTTACTGGAAAGATGAGGACACTTTCCCAGGGAATGTGTCATGTCACCCAGACTAGGACAGGTAAGTAGAGAAACCTCTCTGATTTTCAGTTCAGCCTCTGAGGAGGAAGATGACTTAGTGTTCAGGTTGCATAAATGATCCTGAGGTAATGGCCTAATGCTCCCCAGCTTCTATCCCATTTTGTGGTCTGGGAAGAGAATGGATGATTCTGGACTTTGATCTGGGGATAGATTATGAAACCATGATGTATAAGGACTTTCAAGTTCTACAAGCCAGGGCTCAAATCAGTGATCTCCCTGGGCCTCAGTTTTGTCATCCAAAGAATGGGAATGGTAAACTTACTTCATATGATTGTAGGGAAAATAGTAGATAATAGTAGACGTAAAGCTTGGGACATGGTGTCTGGTGTAGAGCAAGGTCCCAACAGCAATTGTTTTCCCCCGCTTTCCTCTGTGAGGAGAGAGACTGTTTTTTCTCATTTTTGTATCCCTCACTGTACCTAATATCATACCTTGTATGCCAAAAGGGCAATGAAGAATTTCTTGTTTTGACTTGCTCTGATTTAAAGAACATGTATAATTCAAAAACAAGCTAATAAAATCAGCATTGGTTGCATCACCAGCTGTTAGATGAACAGATCAGAGAAAGTTTTCCATTAACCAGTGCAGTTTTTCTTTCTTTGGCTGTCAGTCAGCACAAAGGTAATCCCAGGAATCAAGGCACTGAAAAGTGAATTTCTGGCTGTACTGATCACAGCAGCCCTGACATCATACAGCCACTGCTTTCCATAATCAATGCCAGAGCTTAGTTTATTCACCTTATGAGTCCCTTGTGAAATTCCAAATCCGGTACCTAGATGGTAACATTTCCCCTAATTGATGCATGTTTGCTCTGGGAAAAACATCCTGTTTGATTAATTTTGGGTTTGATTTTCCTCCTCCTGGTGCTATGATTTTCATGGACAGAGTCATTCTTTTGATGCTTTGCATGTGTTGGAGGGAGATAGATCTATGGGCAGTGAGCTGGGTCCCAGTGCTAGCTTCCTGACTTTGGGAAACTTTTCTATAGGAAAAGACCCAGAAATGCAGCCCTGGTATGTATTGATGCAACATTTTCACCTAGTGTTAGGAAAGGAAGGAGAGTAACAATGAGCTCTAGACAGTGGGTTAGATAAATTATATGCACAATTATGTAATCATTATGAGTTCTATTTGTAAGATGAGAAAACTGAGGCTCAGAGAAATAAAAATCACAAACTCAGTAAAGAGTAGAGCATTTGTTCAAGTTCCCTGTTCTTTCATCTCCATTATACTTTTAAAAAGTTAAACTAGAATAGATTCATAAGAAAGTAGACTTATTTTTTTTAAAGTGTCCATAATTCTACCATCACCACTCACAGCATGTATCTTCTTGCTGTCTTGTCCCATTTGCATGTTTGTTTGGTACGACTGAAATCATACAGTTCAAAGTATTACTTAGCAAGTCCTTAAATAAATATTTTCTTAGAAATAGCTTTACCGGAGTTCTTACAAATAAAAATTTCATCTCCATTTATTGAACCCAAGACAATAGTAAAGGAATCCCTGAAGATCCAGATGGAGACCTGCCTCTTGGGTCTTAGCAGACCTTGGGAGGAAGAGGGTTTGCTTAATGATGACTACAGGATACAGAGTATCCCCTCGCAGTGTAGCTATCCTGTCATGTGTCCTTCTGTTGAGGATTCCCAAATGGTAACTCCTTTTTGGACCTCTTCTCTAGATTTCTTGAGTAACCTATTGAGTGCTATTTTCCTTTGTATGTTTATATCTCAGCAAGAATATCCAGCCTCTTTTTGAAGAGTTTCCCCCTTTATCTATGGTATACCAGAAAGCCCTGTGATTGTGGGAAAACAACTTAAAACTTACTTAGCCTCAGTTTCCCTGTTCTAGACTAAAGGGCTAACAGCACCTATCTTAGAGAATGTTCAGGAGAACTCAGTGAGATAATGTGGGCATTGTGCCTACAGCAATATTCAAATGTGCTGCGAAGAGAAGATTAAATGCTCACTTTGGGTTTCCTAACAACTCAGGAAGCCCTAGAATACAAAGATCCCCATAGAAGCCAGGGGATGGGCCAGGTGCGGTGGCTCACACCTGTAATCTCAGCACTTTGGGAGGCCAAGGCAGACAGATCACCTGAGGTCAGGGGTTTGAGACCAGCCTGGCCAACATGGTGAAACCCCATCTCTACTAAAAACACAAAAATTAGCTGGGCATAGTGGTGGGTGCCTATAGTCCCAGCTACTCAGGAGGCTGAGAAAGGACAATTGCTTGAACCCAGGAGTCGGAGGTTACCGTGAGCCAAGATCACACCACTGTACTCCAGCCTGGGCGACAAGAGTTAAACTCTGTCTCAAAAAAAAAAAAAAAAAAAAAAAAAAGTCAGGGAATGAAGAGATAATAGGTGTCTTGTCCCACAGAACAGCTGTTTTTATTTTGAGGGTGGGAGGAAAGAGATATAGTGGAATCTCAGAAGATAGGTGCTTCAAATGCAGCACTGGGAGTAGTTCTTGAGGACTTGGAGTAGGACACCCAGGACTGGTTCTGCTGAGGCTAGGAAGCTGGGGTAAGACAAATAGATGGTCTTTTAACTTCCTGCTGCTGGGTACATGGAATTTGGCTATGAGTGTACAGTAGAGAAGTGTTATGATGTGACAAAGCAGCTGGTCTTAAGAAACTGCAACAAGGGCCAGAAAATAACTATATCACACCAAGGAATCCCCAGACCCAGCTCTGGTAGAGGGAGAGTGTCTTGGGTATTTATCCAGCAGGCCCTTGGCTTTGTCCAGCTTTGGAATGTGCTAGATAATGTTGATGTTTCAGATTCAGCTTGGTGCTTTTGGATCCCATTGCCCCAGTTCTTGTTCCTGCTGTGGTGCTCTTGGAGCTGTCATACTTCTCTGGCCACAGTGAGATTGCTTATAGGGTAAATAAATTAAACTCATCCAAGTTATCCAAGAGCTTAAGAAAAGGAGAAATAACCAGGATTGAGATTATTTGGAACACTTACACTTATTTGAAGTAAGCATAAGAATAAGAAGTCCTGAAATTGAAGATAATACTCCTATCTACCTAAACCTAAACCTGCAGATTAGCAAGGTGTGTGAGGTGAAAGAGTGTGTAGAGAGCTCTGTAACTTCATCTTGAATGACGACTGGAGCTTAAGTGGGGAGGGAAAGTTGGGGAGGAAGGGCTATGAACTCTGCCTGCGAGGAGCTCACATTGCAATTTAAAAAGTCAATGTTAGAGTTAGAACATATCCTGATTTGTCCAGGCAGTCCCAATTTGTGCTTCTTATCTCTGTGTACTTATTATTGGTGAGCTCTACTTTTAAAACTTTCTTGATTCAACAAATAAGTTAATGGTTACCCAGCTGATGTCATTAAGATGGCATTGACAAATACCTATTTTGAAGGAATAGGTATTCAAAGTATTTTGAACACATATTTTGAAATGCTGTAAGCATTTTGAATAAAAAAACCATGCTTCTATGTAGGAAACTTCAGGATTCCTGGGAGAGGAGTTTGCAGCATCTCAGGGAATGAGATAGCCCAGTGGTCAGGGCTTGTGTGGCATTTAACCACAAAGGACTTGACCTTGTCTGATACAAGCTCGTGCAGTTGATGCCCAGTACTGCTAGTGCTAGATCCTTGTGATGAAGGACCTGACCCATAAGAACTCTGGCTTCCTGTGTGTTGGAGCCCTATTAATCCCACTGATAGTGTAGGAGACTGGCATATGTTGCTCTGCAGATACTCAGCTTAATGCCTTATTCTTCATGGCTCAAACAAGTTAGCCAGAATATTGCAGTATGGGCTGGGGGTTGGTGGTAGTAATAAGAGGTGGGAGAAGGGATGTGTTTACAGCCTTGCTATTACTGGGTTAAACTGGGCCAGCAGACCTGTTCAAAGCTTGTGGGATTTGGATCATTTATTTGTCTGGGACACTGAGGACAGTCAGGGCTCCCGTTTATTAGGGACAGAGGAGATAGCACAGTAAGCATTGTTTCACTTAATGCAAATCGAAAGTACCCAGGGGGGAAGTAAATATATTCTATGGAACTAGAAAGGTCATGTCATGTTTTCTGAGAAGAAGGAGGGAGAGGGGAAGCAATAAGTCACATCTCTGCAAGGCAGGTCTGAGGAAGCATAGAGGGATAACGGATAATGGAAGAACCAAGCCCATTGTTGCTTTCCCTAATGCTCTTTGAAGTCAGTCAACTGGCCTATCAATCAATCGACCAATCAATCCATCACTAAGCACACACTGAGGACCTACTATGGGCCAGCCTCTAGGACAAGTAGAGAAGATATCTAAGCCACAGTTACTCTCATCAATGAGCTCATTCTTCAGTTGTGAATATGAATAGGCTATGCCAGCCCTTGTCTTCCTCCACTGTTATTAACTACAGACTCAATCATGTGCAATCCCTAACCCAAATTCTACTGGTCAGGCATACAAAAAAAGGCCCAGCTCCCTCAACGGGCAGGGAAAGAAATTAATTGTGCATTAATTGTGCAAAGAAGTTAATTGTACATCCAACAGCATGACATCTGTTGTTCTTGGGGCTTACTCCAGACCATTATTTTCCTTTTAATTGAAGGGGACTCCTAACCCCTGCTCAGAGGACAGCTCAACCTCAGCTTCCATTCCAGCTTGACAGTACCTGTAGAGGCAATGTGATTTAAAGGACAATGTATAGGCTTTGGAGTCTAGTAGTCCTGGTTTGGATCCTGCCCCTGCCACTTTTTTGTGTGTTGATTCAGTCACATAACCCTTTGCTACAAAAAAGAGATTATGATGTCCAGTTTAAAGATATTGTGAGGAATTAATGAAGTACTTGGCTGTACAACCTAATACAGAGAAGAGATTAAACTGATGGTAGCTATTAGCACTGTTGTTATTACTGGTAGTAGTAGTATTAGTAGTAGATGCCAAAATCGTTGTAGTTGTTTTTCCCACAAGGAATGAATTCCCGCTATAGTGAATAAGGTCTGTTCCCAGGCCCATGGTTTTCCTGGCTGCTTCTCGTTATAGTCAGGTATGTCTTCATTGGCCATGACTTGATATCTTCTTACAAAGGGACCAATCAGAACATTAATGGTGCTCCTATTTGGGCATCAATTCTGGCCCTAATCAATCCTGAATTTACTGTTCTCCATGGACATTTTGTTCAAGGCTCACCTGGATAACCCAACAAAGGACTGATCTCACAGTTGACATGGTTTTTCTAAAAGAGTCCCACCTGGTTCTGGATTCTGCCCTCACTTACCTGTCCCTGCTGCCAAGACCCCTCTCTTCTTCATGGCAAAGTCTATATAGTTTAGGACAAACAATTTCAGGAAATCATGTCAACTACCAGGGCAGTGGCATAATAGGTTGGTTTATGGCTGCTTTTGGAATAAACCTGGAGAGAAGCAGAATTCTCAAGGACTAGGGGTGGCTAAGTGGAGGTTTGGAATAGTAATTCAAGCCAGGGTCCTGATGTGAGCAATGGTGTGGAAACACAGCCACATATTTGGCCATAGTGTAGTCAGAGTATAGAGAAATAGAGAGGGTCTAGCTAAAAGGTCTTGAAGATCAAACAAGAATGTTTGGATTTACTCCTTGACAAAGGAAGGATGTTAACTTTGAAAATCCATGGAATTTTCCAACCCAGAGATGCTCTTAAATAATTTATCTTATAAGAATAGACTATCCCTGTAGCTTGCTCTGAGCCAGTTAGCTGGCTAGAGCACTTGCCTCATCTCCCCTGTCCTGTATGCTGTTTATTTCCTTTGGTCCCCATCATGCCTGGTCAGCACTCTTCCTCTCTGTCATTTTCGCTCAACTTCTCTTGAATTTCTTCACTCTTTTTCCCCATAAAATCCAACCTCTACAAGAATAATCTCTCTATACATGCATAGACACCTATTTCATTTCTGTCCTCTTCTTCAGTATGAACCATAGTATTATGAAATATATATATTTGGTCTTTGTCATCATTTCCTGACATGCAGCTTCTAAAACACTTGTAGATGGGGATGATAAGATAATCTTTTATTTTAATATTTGGTCTTTGACCCCCAATTCCTGACACGGACTTCCTAAGACTTTTGTAATGTCCTGAGTGGTACAAGTGTCTTTCGTTCTAAAGAGACCACTCTTGGTGGGCTCCTGGATAGCCTCAGGATAAAGGCTGGTTGCTAGAGGAATCAACTATATAATTAGAGAGTTGGAAATTTTAGCTCCACCCACGAGAGATTGGAGAGGGGCTGAAGGTTGAGTCGATCACCAATGGTCAATGAGTCAATCAATCATGCCTATGTAATGAAGCATCCCTAAAAACCCAAAAGGGCTGGGTTTAGGGAGCTTCCAGACAGCTGAACACTTGGAGGTTCCTGAAGGATGGGGTGCTCAGAGAGAGCATGGGAACTTCAGACCCCTTCCAACATACCTTGCCATATGCATCTCTTCCATCTGGCTGTTCCTTATCATAAATGAGTCCTATGAGCCACCAAAGCAAATTAATTGAAACCGAGGAAGGGATTGTGGAAACCCCTGATTTATAGGCCATTGGTCAGAAGCATGGTGACCACCTACTAGTTGTGACTGGCATCTGAAGTGAGGGACAGTCTTGTGAGACTGAGCCCTGAACCTGTGTGTTCTGAGGCTTTCCTCAGGTAGATAGTATCAGAATCAAATTGAATCAGAGGACATCCAGCTAGTGTCTGCTGGAGAACTGCTTGCTTGGCATATGGAGAAACACTCCTGCACATCTTGTTGAGTTGTGTGAGAATGAAGAGTAGGGAAAATACGTTGATTTTGTTTTTTCCTATTGCAAGATAAACTTTTACAGGTAAGTTTTTCTCCTGTTTCTATGAATCAGAGAAGTCAGACATAGTTGATGAAAATTCAGTATTATCTTTGCTTTTCTGTAGAGAAATGCAACTTTTCTTGATTGAATTCTCAGGTTTATATTATGACCACATCATGTTCTCAGTGAGTAAGGAAATTTTGTTTTGATTATTTTAGGAAAGATTTCATTCAACTTTACAAATGATTTTTCAACATGAGAAACTGGAAAATTAGATGGGCTGTAATTTTGATAAAATTATGTTGGCCCCACTAAGGATTTTTGAACCACAAGTCCTGGATCCTCATCCTTCAACTTAACTCTAGACAAAAATAAGCTTGAATTTGCTTCTGAAGTGACCATAACTTCTGAATGCTAAATCAGGATATGAATTCTAAAAGAAAAGACATTGTTTTACTTTTTTTAGTTATTGTTATTAAATATTAAATTATATTTAATTAAATACTTTATAATATTTCTTTAACAAAATATATTAATTTCTATATGAAATTGAAGACCTCCTGGGAAATTCTTCCTCAAGGTTACTGGACTTTGCCAATACTTCTGAACACTTGTTATTCTTTTCCTGACTATGCCCTGTTAAAATCCTTTGAAGCTTTTTTCCTGGTCTCCTTCTATCCTCATGCCACTCTTAAACTGTAATAGGGTTTTACCCTTTGTAGCTGCAGGTTTCATGTTTACAGATTCAACAAACTAAGAATTAAAAAAATTCAGACAAAAAATTATAAGAAATAACAATATAACAATAAAAAAAATTAAAAACACCACAGTATAATGCCTATTTACATAGCATTTACACTGTATTCAGTATCATAAGTAATCTAGAGATGATTTAAAGTATACAGGAGGATGCACATGGGTGCTGTGCAAATAGGTCACTATTTGATATAAGGGACTTAAGCAAATACTGGCCACTGGATACTAGTGTTGCCACCCCTGGGTGCAGTCACCATGAATGTCTGGTATCTGCTTGGGGCTGCTGGGAAGGTACCCTGGAACCAATCTCCCATGGATACCAAGGGATGACCGTACAATGTTGACATGTGGCTTCAATTACCAGCTATTTACTGATATAAGCCTCATTTATCTTCTTTTCATAATTTTCCTGCATCCTAACACCTTTCTACTGGAGGGCCATTCCATAGCGCAATTCTTTATCATGATAAGATACAACTTTCTATTTCTGCAGGAGAAGCTGAATGGGAACAGTACAGGGTGCTGCACTGTGCAACTCCAGGGGATACATTCTCATATAATTTGTATGAATAGCTGTGCACTGCATAATTCTAGGAAGCACCAGCTTTAGTGTGGTCTCTGATTAGATGACCACTGTGAAGCTCCTAGACATGCTATTTATGTGCACTCTAAATTTGAGCAACTCTGTAGCTCTGAGCAGATACATCATCTCACTGTTTCCTGGCAGTTAGGATTTGGGTGTGTGACTTAAACTTGGCCAATCACATGCTCTTACTTAATACTTTAAATCTCAAAAAACGAATGCAAAGATGCAAGGCAGTGATGAACAAGGCATTACATGGTGGCTGTACCCAGTGGCCAGTAGCAGAAACAGAGTCCAGTGGCAGTGTTGTCTAGCAGTGGTGGTAACAGAGGCAGGTGTGCCAGTGGTGGTATCTTAACAAGACTGATACTGAAGCATCTGGGCTGTGACTCCTGCTGCTGGTCTCCTCAACTACCTGCCTATTGAGCAAGACCCATTCTAAAGCCTTTCTTTGGATTCTATGGCCTATCTGGTATGCTTTCAATAAATTGCTTTCCTGCTTAAATCAAATATAATTGGTTTGTAATTGAGAAACTGATCACAGAAATTTGTAACAGAAAGAGGCGTATGTGGGTATATTTGTTTTCTGTTGCTGCACAACAAATTCCTACAAACTTAGTAAAGATTCCAGCAACACATATTTATTACCTCTCAGTTTCTGTAGATCAAAATTCTGTGAGCATAGGTTAGCTGGGTTGCTTCACGGTCTCATTAGGCTGCAATCCAGGTGTTGGCCAGGATTTTACATCTCTATATATCCATATATAATAATTATAATATATATATATTTATCTTAAGGAGTCACAGGGAAGATAACCAAATTCAAGATTATTCTTATAGGTTGTGGAGTTCTATCCATTGAATATGGATCAGTTCTTGTGCCACAGTTAAGGCACTAATCAGGAAGAGTTGAGGTTCTAAAAGTTGGAGGGGGGATATGTGGGAGGATTCAGAAAACTTGGAATTTCCCTTGATATCCATTTGTCTCTGTCTCCCCCTAGCCCACTAGGCATCCTTTTATCCTTGTCTGATGAGACTATTTTATCTCTACTTTTAGATCTCGAAAGAGGAATCAAATTGTCCTCTTGGACTACATCTTTGGTTGTAGAAACATAACTAGAGTTAGCTTTTCATATAGTTCCGGGGTCCAATTACAAATCAAACCTCATAAAGAAGATTTACCCTACAAAGAAATTAAAGTGCAAGATATCTTCTCATAATGAATCTATCTCCCATTTTCCTCACTTCCCCTGACTTATTAAGATTTTAAAATATAACAACGCCTGGTGGTGGTGAGAATGTGAGTGAACAGGCTTTTTCATATACAGGGAAGGGGTGTTTAAATTTGCATAAACTTTCTTGATAATTTGGTAAAATACATCAGACAACTTAAAAATGTTTATACCCTTTGAATTAGTAATTCCATTTCTAAAAATAAATCCTAAGGATATAATAATGCAAATGTGTAGAGATTTAGCTACAATAATTTTCATCATAATATTAAAATAGCAGAAAATTAGAAAACCTAAATTTCCAACAGAAAGAGATTAGTTGAATAAATTTTGGTGTATCTATGCAATGGAAATTCTTTACAGCTATTAAAACATTATGTTATGGAAGAATATTTAGTGGTAGGGAAAGATGTTCATTATACTTTTAAGGTAATTCAACAGGTTATAATATAATATGCATGGTATTATTTCTTATATTTGTTTGTGTGTCTGTACATGTGGATGAGACATAAAGAAGCTTGAACATATTCACACCAAAATGTTCACAGTGGTTATTCTCAAGAAAGATATTATGAGTAATTTGTATTTTCTGCTTTTCTTTTTTTATGTTAATTTGTAATCTTTCCAGGGAAAAATTGCAGCTACCCAAAGTCTCATTCTTCCAGAGAGATGATCAACCTGTTCTTACTCTTATATAAGAATGGTGGAAAGAGAGCCTTTGTGATGATTATTTTATCTAAGATGCTTATTTCACAAATGAGGAAATAGAGTTTCACAGAGGGATTCCTACAGCAAGTCAGGATGTATGGAAGAAGTAAATTCCAAAACCCCTGTGATTTAACTGGAGTTTCCTTCTTTCAAAGATGTCTCCTGAAGTAACAAAAGGACTAATAGTTTCCTACAGCAAGTCAGGATGTATGGAAGAAGTAAATTCCAAAACCCCTGTGATTTAACTGGAGTTTCCTTCTCTCAAAGATGTCTCCTGAAATAACAAAAGGACTAATAGAGAATTTTGGCTTGTTACTTTCAAAGTATGCTTTTAGAATGTAGCTGTCAGAAGAGATACTTCAGGAACTGTGAGGGTGGGCATAGGGGTAGGTGAAGAAACACTGTCCACTTTGATTACCTAAACTGAGCTGCATCAAAAGCAGTTCTGCTTGCCATGTTTTATTATTTTGTTTTGTTTTCATATTGGACACAGTGTTTTTTTCCTTCCCTTAGTTAATATGATCTTCAACTGGTATCAGTCAGGATTCATTTGTTGGAAGTATTGGTAAATCTAACTTAAAATGGCTTATAAAATAGGAATTTATTTGCTTTTATAGTTATGAAGTCAAATGAGGGCAAGCTTCAGAGATGGTTCAATCAGATCATCAGTTTGGTTTCTCTAGTGTATTCTAAGCTCTTTTCTTCTCCATTTATTGTTTTCTTCCTCTGCCTGGCTTTCCTCATGATTGATTTTCAGTTATATACAGGGAGCAACAAGGCATGTTCCCCCTCCCCATTCCCCAGAAAACCATCAAATTGAATTCCTCATATTTGCTCTGATTAGAATATCCCAGAGCCAATCACTGTAGTTACTGAAATATTATGCTTAGTCATTACTGTGTCAAAGGGTGGGTGAGGGTACCTTGATTGGCTTAGACCAGTCTACTGCCACAGGCCGAATTCATCCTGCTGCCTGTTTTTGTAAATAAAGTTTTGTAGGTTTTTTTTGTTGTTTTTGTTTTTGTTTTTGTTTTTTGAGACGGAGTCTCGCTCTGTCACCCAGGCTGGAGTGCAGTGGCCGGATCTCAGCTCACTGCAAGCTCCGCCTCCCAGGTTCACGCCATTCTTCTGCCTCAGCCTCCCGAATAACTGGGACTACAGGCGCCCGCCACCTCGCCCGGCTAGTTTTTTGTATTTTTTAGTAGAGGCGGGGTTGCACCGTGTTAGCCAGGATGGTCTCGATCTCCTGACCTCGTGATCCACCCGTCTCGGCCTCCCAAAGTGCTGGGATTACAGGCTTGAGCCACTGCGCCCGGCCGTAAATAAAGTTTTATTAGAACACACCCAGAGTCTTTTGATTTACTCATTGCCTATGGCTGCTTTCATGGTACAACAGAGTTGAGTAGTTGCAACCATCTGGCTCACAAAGCCTAAAATATTTACTCCCTGGCCCTTTTTGGAAAAGTTTGCTGACCCTTGGTCCACGCTTCTCCCCTAGTAGTCAATCCTACCCAAACCTTAAAGTTGCTGCAGAACAGGAAGAACGGATGTAGTAAGGAAAACTCCTCTCTACACTCTACAATCCGTTAGAAAAATTCGTTTTCTGACAGTCCAATTCAGACGAATCCTTCAAGTCCACCTGGTTCTGCCTTTTCTCACTACCATAGAGAGGGCTGTGTTCCAAAGACCTCTCTCACTCTGTAATCCTAGTTGACATTAATTTACCACCAGCAAGTCCCCGCCCTACTTTACCTCCATCCCATCCCTTAGCACAGGGTTATCCTTTTCTCTGGGGTTTCTGCTATACTGTGTTGCTCTGCTCAAGTGCCAAGAAATCCTTGCTGAAAATAAGGCAAACACAGCTGGGGTTTCCCAGTCTTGCCTTTGTGCAGGGTGGCTCCATGGACACCCAACTACCCTAAATGTTCCAGTTGAGTTTTCTCTGCCAAGTTTACATCCGCTTTCTTGCCAATGCTTTCATCACATTCGAATACTGTTTTCTTCCCCAAAATCAATGTGTTTGTTCTCTTTGGTAGGTAACTTAGGATAATGACTAACATTGGTTGTATACTAGGCTAAGACATATATGCGTGTTATCTCTTAATCTTCACAAAACTCTAAGAGGTAAGTTTTATTTATAGACACCCATTTTAGAGGTAAAGAAATCAAGGCCTAGCTAGGTTCAGTACTTTTTTCTGTAGTCATCATTTAGTAAGAAATGGAACAGATTTGAACCCAGGTCTGACTGAATCCAGACTGCCAAGTACTTAACTTCTATACCATATGCCTCTTCTTGTTTCTATCACAAAAGCAACTATCTCCAAGATATTTATCTGAATTCTGTCTAGTTTTTTCCCATTTTTTCAGTTCCTCAAGGAACCTTGTAAACTAGATTCACAACCGTCCCATCCTCTCCAGTTTGGTTCTGATATTGTCTTCTCAACAAGGTTCAAGAGTTTTCAAGTGAGTAGGTTAATCTTCTCCTTCTTCTTCTTTTTTTTTTTTTCATTTTTTTTTTTTTTTTTTTTTAGCTAGAACTAGAATATGCCCTTGGAGACCTTAATTTATATACAACCAAATGAGGGAGAAACAGTTGACCAGAAGTAGACTTAGGGCAATTAAACAACAGGTCCCTAGTGTCTTTCCTTGCTCACATCCCATATTCCCATCTTCTAGCAGGAGAGTTTCCCATTCCAGTGGGTCCTTTGTAGGAGTCCAGCATTCAGCACACAGGCTGAGGCAATTCAGCCACAGCTTCTCCTTACCCTTAAACCAGTGGTTTACATAAAATCTAGGAAAATGAAGCTCAGAGAAGATAAATCTTGCTTCATGTGCTGTGTGCTAGTGATAGAACAGGAAAGCAGGATCACAAGATGATTAAAAGCTTGGGTATTGAGGTCAGATGCATAAATGAATTCCAGTTTTGCCACTCTCTGGTTATGGAAACTGGCAAGGTACCTCAATTCTCTAGGTCTCACTTTCTATATCTTTAAAGCGGGGATTGTAGTAATACCTACCATGTGGGGTTACTGGGGAGACCTAGTCAGGTAAAGCACATAGTCTTTCACATAAATGCCAGACAGGTAATAAGTGCTTATTAAATGCCAGCTACAATTAGATCCCAAGTGTCCTGCCCTGCCATGGATGTCTCTTTCCACTTCATGGGCACTGTCATTGGTTGAGGTCATCCACACTTCTCATTTTCCTCCTTAGGCTCACCATGGGGTACACCCTTGTACACCCCCTAGTGTTTCCTTAAGTTTTCTGGCCTTGCCTCTGAGCGCAATCTGGGATTCTGATGACACCAGTTGCCCAGCATGGCTTCCATTAACTGTAAGCATTTGTCCTCTCCTCCTTCAGAAACACTTTGTGCCCTGGAAAATGAATGTCAAAACACCAGACCTGTTGCAAAGGGCTTTTTTTCCCCCTCACTTAAGAGTCCTCAGAGGTCAAAAGAAAATAGATTTAAATGTTTCCCAGTCAAATGCAGCCCTCACAGGACTCTACAATGGACCGACGGTAGGAGCTTTTTACACCTTTCCCAGCCGCCAGCTGCAAATTGATCTAATATTGACTTCCCTGGGATTTGCCTCAAGTCATTGTAGTCAAGAAAGCAGAGCCCATCTTCCATTAGTTGTGTTTAGTGGTTAAGGCTACTTTTTTTTTCTTCCTTCGAAGGTGAAGGAAATAGGAGTTTCTCTTTGGAGAAGAGAACTGAGTGGAACATTCACTCTGCGTCTTTTTTCCCTGGGTTTGCAAGTTGTGATTGATGAAGTCAGCTTTCAATAAAGCCCGTAACTGAACGGACAAATATCTAAAAATAAGTTCAAAGAGAAATAGAGAGAAGAAAAGGCTTTGACCATAAATCATTCATAGGATTCCTCACATGAGCAGAATAGAAACAAGGCTGCCACATTCTCAGAATCACAGACTGCCACAGCCATGGACGAGAGCTCCTCTACGGACTTGGAGAGGTAGGGCCAGCTGGGCGGGTAGGTTTCAAGACTCCCAGGTTGGAATCTTGGCTTGTATCCACTGTACTGGCTCTACCACCCTGGAGACTATCAGCCTTACATGTACCACTTTTATTTTCTGAAGCTGTTTTCCTCTCTGTAAATCAAACATTGATCTCCCTGCATTATCGGAAAAATTATTGAAAACACTGAAAACATAAATGGAAATGTGCCTGGAAAAAAGTGGCACCAGCACTTCATAGATTGACAGCAGATATGTGTTGAATCTAGATAAAGTATACTCTTTTTTTGGCAGTGGTAAGGGGATTATCTGACATTTTGAATTACAGTACCCCCCTGCCACCCACCCACCCTGCTTATCCATCGTTTTGCTCTATCATGGGTTTTAGTTATCTGGGGTACAGTACAGTAAGGTATTTTGAGAGAGACCACATTCATGTAACTTTATCACAGTATATGGTTAGAATTGTTCTATTTTATCATTAGTTATTGCTGTTAATCTCCTACTGTGCTTAGTTTATAAATTAAATTTTATCACAGCCATGTATGTATAGGGAAAAGAAACATAGTACATATAGAGTTTGGTAGTATCCAAGGTTTCAGCCATTCCCCGGGGGTCTTGAAACCTTCCTCCCTTGGATAAGGGGGGTGACTATCTCTCCTCTCTGTTAAATTCATCTTCATTTCCCTTTTTTTTTGAGACAGAGTCTCACTTTGTCTCCCAGGCTGGAGTGCAGTGGCGTGATCTCGGCTCACTGCAGCCTCCACCTCCTGGGTTCAAGCGATTCTCCTGCCTCAGCCTCCTGAGTAGCTGGGACTACAGGTGCCTGCCACCACGCCCGGCTGATTTTTGTATTCTTAGTAGACACGGGGTTTCACCATGTTGGCCAAGATGGTCTTCATCTCCTGACCTCGTGGTCTGCCCACCTCAGCCTCCCAAAGTGCTGAGATTACAGGTGTGAGCCACTGTGCCCGGCCATTTTCCTAATTGGATTTGGAGTACTCACAGGTGTTTAGAAC
Source organism: Theropithecus gelada (assembly GCF_003255815.1). Classification (NCBI taxonomy): domain Eukaryota; kingdom Metazoa; phylum Chordata; class Mammalia; order Primates; family Cercopithecidae; genus Theropithecus; species Theropithecus gelada. The sequence goes on along the minus strand of NC_037682.1, from coordinate 50,045,375 downwards.
ACTTGTAGATTGTTTGAGTCCACTGGGTTATTGACTCTTGTTTGTTCAGTGCCCACAGCTGACCGTATGTGTGTTGTGGTCTGTATATCTTTTAAGTGGTCATATACAACATGTACTGGCTAAATGAGAGGAGGTAAAATATACCTTTTGACACTAGGATTTTCTTTTTCTATTCTTTTTTTCTTTTCTATCTTTCTTCCCTTTTTTTTTTTTTTTTTTTTTTTTTTGACAATTTGAAGAGAACTGCACTGTCTCCCAGACTGTCTTGCTCTGTCACCTAGACTGGAGTGCAATGGCGCAATCATGGCTCACTGCAACCTCAACCTCCTGGGCTCAAGAGCTTCTCCCACTTCAACCTACCTGTTAGCTGGGACTACAGGCATGCATCGCCATAGCTGACTTAGTTTATGCATTTTTTGTAGGGACAGGGTTTCACCATGTTGCCCAGGCTGGTCTGGAACTCCTGGGCTCAAGCAGTCCACTGACCTGGGCCTCCCTGAGTGCTGGGATTACAGGTGTAAGTCATAGCACCTGGCCCACACTAGGATTTTCTACAGTCCAGGTTTCCTTCCCAAAACTATGTAAGGTAAGTAGAGCAGGTATCATTCTCACCTACATTTTTCAGGAATGAAACTTGAGATTTAGAAATTTTATTAACTTGTCTATGTCACAGAGTAATTGAATAGAAAAGCCAAAGACTAAAGCTTGAGTACCTTTACAGGGTTATTTCTACCATCAATGGATCAGGGAACAGCAGCTTATGTAAAAACCATCACTGGCCCATGATCTGTAGCTCTACTCTGCATGTAATTGCCAATGGACAAGTCAAGTGAAATATTGATTGTCAAAATGCAATGTATTTGTAAACAGGCAGGTTAATTAGGTTAATGGAACTTAATGTGGGGATGGCATTTTACAGTTTCTAAAATGCTTTCATATGCACTATCTCACTTGATCTTAGAAACAGGCCTGAGGGTAAGCTTACGGTTACTATTTTGCCAATGTACTGTTGGAAAAAATGAGACTTGGAGTAGTACAATGACTTACCCAAAAGCACATGGACAAAAACTGTTGGAAGCTATGTTCACACCTGTTCTATCAATTCTTTCATATTTCTGTTAAACTAAACTCCATCTAGTAGTGTACAGGTAAGATATTTTTAGTAATAATCATCAATGAGATTATGTATTTAATAAATTTTCATGTGCCAAACCCAGCGCTGGGTGAAGTGTGATTAAATTATTAATTAAATAAGTCAATACACTAAATATGTAAATTGCATTAATTAACTAAAAAATAGACTACTAGCTATTATTGTAAAAATGAGATGAATGACAACTAATTCTTTCCTTCAATTCCCGGGTCTTACATGTTTGTTTCTTTTTTAGTAGCATCTGTTGGTTCCTTGATGGTTTTCTTCTCACATGTGCCTAAAGGTGCTAACACTCATCCACTCTGAAAACCCATCCAGGTCAGCTTCCTCCACCTCTGCTTCTAACCCTCCCACTTCCCTGAGATTCCCCTGGAGTTGTTTAGCTGCTCAGTCCCTTCATAATGATGGCTTGACTTTGATTCTACTATCTCCTTCAGATATTGACCTGACTGCCCCTCTTGGCTCTGTGTCCTAGGTGCCTGGCTCTATGGCCAAGATGCTCAACCTCTCCAAACTTCAGTTTTCCTCATCTTTGCACTGGGAGTAATAATAGTACCTACTTGGTAGGGTTCTAAAGAGGATTAAATGGGGTAATAAATGTAAAGTTCCTAGAGTAAATACCCAGTAAATGCTAGCTGTTTGTATTTCTATTATAGCCTTTCTGTAAGTGATATCTCTCCTCCATATTTTCCTGAGTTGCTAGAGCCAGGCTGGGTGTGGCATATACCCCTGGCTATCTAAGAGGTGATCTGCACAGGATGTATGTGGACTATCAGCAGGTACACTTTCTGAATGAACTCATGTGTTGTGGAATTGCTCACATATTGATTAAGTCCTCGCCTTTTAACCTCTTGTTTTCAAAGCCCACAGAATCAACTCTGGGTGCTGATGCTCATAGCTCCTAGACCAGGTCTCACCTTCCCCTTCCACATTGAAGAGGTTTCCTAGGGACCTTTTTGCTTAGGGCTTTCAATTCAGGATCTCAGGGGACAGCCAGCCCCTTATAAATGTACAGGGTACATCCTACCTTTGAAAGGCTTTTGGGAGTGCAAGGGGCAGGGAAGTGGGGAGTGGACAGCTTTGCTTCCTTATATGCATTGCTTTTTGTCACACACCCGAGTTTATAAGGAAATGCAATTGAAGCTGCCATTATGTTTTAAAAAATCAAGACACTCAGTGATAAAACATAGAACATATAATTAACTTTATTGAGCAGAACAAAGCATTTTATAAAAACTCACTCAGACTGAATTAATATAAGGATACTTAGCATAATGTGTATAGTTTAAATTACCGCCTACTAATCATCAAGCAGTTGAGTGGTAAAGTTGTTAGACTTTCAATTTGCAAACAAGTAGAAGGAAAGGCCTATTTTTACTTTCCGATGATTAGATAGAGCATACATTTGTCCAATCTCAGTGTGTGTGGGTTCACTTCAGAGAGATAGGGTTCTGTTCTAAGTCTTGATATCTTAGGTTGGTGACATTGTTCTGCGTGCTATGTTTCATGCCCAGTGTGTGATAATGGGCAATCTGGCTTCCTGTCCCGTTCAGCCACTATCTCCCCATACCTAAGATCCCCTGAACCCTACCTGCAACCAAGTTCTCCTTCACATCTACATCCTGTTACTAATTCTTATCCCAAATGAAAGATACATAAAGAGCTGTAATCTAAGCCTAACAACTTAGATTCAGCTTCAGGTTATGCTTTCTACTTACTGACATGTCTCTTTATGCTGTCAATCCATTCTCCCGGACTTCCACATATTTCCAATTCCAGGTGCACCATCATAAAAAATTCTACCTGCTTGATTTTCACTTCCATCTTTTTCATATGAAAGTTTCTAAATTCAGGCAAAACACAACAAGGGATGAGAGGGTTATATTTATCCATCTGAGCAGCCTGTCCTATTGGGGAGAAAATTAAAAAGATTTGGAAACAAGAGGGTAGTCTCAGCTTAAGCACAGAGGCATTTGTTCATCTTATACTGAAAAGTCCAAAGGTAGATATTGCTGAGCTTCAGGTGGGTCCATATGGCATCACTGGGCTTCTACTTCTCTTCACCTCTCCTCTCTGCTGTAATGATTCCATTCTTAGATAGGCTTTTCTTTAGATGGTTGAAACTCCTCTTCACCTTATTTCCTCTCACTATAAGTGTCTCATTGGATCTAATTGGTTCTCATCTACCTATCTATGAACCATGGCTAGGCATTCACAATGTATTGTTTAGCTTAGGCCAATCAGGATTACATCTGGGCCTCAGTGCTCTTATCTATATAATAGGCATCAGACTAGATCAAATTTGTCAAACTCTTATTCAGGAATCTACTGAGTCTGCACAACCCCTTTAGGGACTACCAGTGTGAGAGGGATATGGTCCTGGCTTTTAGGAAGAGGTGGGTCAAGGCTGCCTCTCCTTTACCACTGCTTCAATCATATCAAATCTTATTTCTTCTGTTTTTAACGCTGAACTTTCTGATGAATAGATCAGTTAGCTTCTGCTGCATAACAAAATGTGCCAAAGCATAGTGGTTTAAAACAGTCATTGTTTACTGAGTGTGTAATTCTCTGGGTCAGCAATTTGGGCTGGGCTCAGCTTCACCTTGTCTCAGCTGGAATCACTCATGAGACCAAGGGTAGCTGGCTGGTAGATTTTTGATAGCCTTGACCAGGCTGCCTGGGATGATTGGACCTCCATCTACATGATCTATAGCAGGTCAGCCTGGGCTCATTCATATGGCCATCTTAGGGTTCCAAAGATCCTGCAGGAAAACAGGATAAGCTGCAATGGGCAAGTGCTTTCCAAGCCTCTGCTTGCATCAGTTTTGGCAATATTTCATTGACCAAAACAAGTAACAGGGCTAAACTGAGATTTAAAAGATGAAGAGAAAATCTTTATCTCTTGACAGAAAAAGCTGTAACAACACAGTATAAAGGCATGCATAAAGGACTGGAAGAATTTGGGGCCATTTTTTGCAATCTACCAAGATAAACTTGAACATTTGAAGAAAAGGTATTATATTTTTAAAAGTTAGAGAACTGCGACCAGGGGGTCTCTAAGAATTTTCCTGATTGACTGTCTCTAAATTTGATTACTCTTGCAATTTTGTACCTTACTACTTGTCCAGTATTCCCACCCTTCCCCTCTGCCTTTCTTGGAATATCTGTCACAGCTTGATGACCCAATAAATGAAAGCCAGTTAGTCTGGTCCAGGTCTGTGACCTGATTCAGTGTGAGCCTCCAATTCATGCATATAGTAGGAAACATGTTAATTTATAACTTGCCCCACTTTAAAAGTTTTAATCTTAACTTGAGCCACATTTTATGTTTTTTTTAAACTGAAGTCTTTGATGTATAGGCAAGAGCTTCTCATCTTAAATAAATAACAGGTCAGATTCATATTTAGAGACATGAACCAGGAGCAGTACAGTTTTTATTACTAAGAATACTTTGTGCTGGTTTCCAAATTAGCAACCCTCCCAAGGCTGCGGGTTCCTCCTTTTCATGACAGATGAAGACTGTACATGAGTCTTCAATGTGTCCATTCATCTCTTAGCCTGGCAATCTATGGCTTAGCCACACTGAACTGTTTGGAGTTTCTGAATGCCCTATGCTTCTCCTTGTCTCTAAGCCTTTATTTATACTGTTTCCTCTGCCTGGAACACCTTCCAAATGCTTCACTAGGTCCCTTTCATCTGGATATTTTATTCATGTTCTTGAGGCCCTAGCCTCTATTACCTCCTCCCATAAGTCTTACTAACTTAACACTCTACTAAGCCAGAGTTAAAGGCCCTTTCTCTGTATAACCTCGACACCCTATACTTAACCAGTCAAAGCAACTGTAAACTGCCAAAGTCCTGTACTATACTTGCCTCTTTTCTAGACTCTATTCCCCTCTAGTCTGTGAGCTTTGGGAGACAGGGACTCATCACAGGTATTGTGACAGGGCTTGACTTACAGCATATTGTCTATAGATATTTGCTGATTGAATTAAATATCTTTGCTTCACATATATTTCCCTTATTTTCAGAAGGGTGAGCCAACATATTATTTAATAATAACAGCTAATATGTATTGAGTACTTACTATTGTACATCTATATTATTTGCATTATCTCATTTAAACTGCCTAAAAATTCAATGAGGTAAGTATTGTTATTAACATTATTACTATTATCCCTAATTTAGAGATGAGGACACTGAAGCACAGAGCAATTAACTTAGCTAAAGAAACAAATTTTTATCAGTTAGGATGCTTCTGGATGCAAGCATCAAAAACCCAAAGTAAAATAATTTTTTAAATATGGATGATTTATTTTCTCATATAAGAGTAAGTTCCCTCTAATGGTGGCTCCACAGAGCTGGGTAACTCAGCAGGTTAACAATTTTATCTAGAATCCAGGCTCTTTCCATCTTTTTGTTCTGCCTTCCTGTTTGTCAGACCCATCCTCAGACCAACTCATCTAATGATAATCAAAGTTCCAGGCTTCATATTCATGCAGAACCATATCCAGCAAAGGAAGAGGAGAAGAGAGATGACTCTTTATCAACAAGACAGCCTTTAACAGCAGTCACCCAGTGGAGTTTCACTTCTATCTCATTGGCCATACTGGATCACATGGTCACCTCTTAACCAATGCATGAAGGAAGAATGAGATTACATCTAAAGATTTATCGGGGAACCAAGGATAGAGCCACCAAGGAGAAGGTAAACAAAATAATGGGCTGTAGCAAAAAGTGAGGGTTGCAGTAGGAAGGACGAAGTTTTGGGTAAACAGCTCTTGATGTTTGCTAAAGTGTGCAAGCCAAATTTAAAAAGCAAGCAATCTGACTGCAGAATCAGCATTTCTATAAATTTTAGAATTAAGATATCAAGTTCTCTAAAAATTATGCAAGGCCTTAGTTGGTGTTGCATTGAATCTATAGATCAATCTGGGGAGAACTGACATTTTACAATACTGAATAGTATGTTTTATTGAGTGTTATGTTTATTTTTTTACTTAGGTCTTCTTTAATTTCTCTCAGCAATGTTTTATGAATTTCTGTGTATAGACTTTGCATATATTTTGTGAAATTTAATGCTGAATTGTGGTTTTTGGTGCTATTATAAATAATATTATTGGTTTTTAAAAATTTCAGGTTTAGCTACTTGTTGCTAAACTATAGAAATACCATTGATTTTTATATTTGAACAAATATCCTCTAACTTCACTAAAGTCACTTATTAGTTCAAATAATTTTTTGAAGATTCCTTGGGAGTTTCTACATAATCATATCATTACAAATAAGGACAGTTTTACTTCTTCTGTTCCAATCTGTATGACTTTTATATCTTTTTCTTTCCTGTTTCAGTGGCCAGAATCTCCAGTACATGGTAAATAAAAGTGATGAATGTTGACACCTTATCTTAGGAGGAAAGTATTCAGTTTTTAACCATTAAATATGATATTAGCTGTAGGTCATATAATGATTTCTATTTTTTTTCAGTTTGAGAAAGTTCTATTCTGTTTCTTGTTTATTCAGAATTTTTATCACAAATAAAAAATTTTGTCAAATGCTATTATTTATCTACTGAAATGATCTCACAAATTTTCTTTTGAATCTGTTGATATAGTAAGTTATATTGATTGGTTTTTGAATGCTGAACCAACCTTGCATTCCTGAGATTAACCACACTTAATGGGATTTGATTTGCTAATGTTTTGTCAAAGAATTATTGCTTTTCCATTTATGAGGGTTATTTTTCTACAGTTTTCTTATATCTCTGTCATGTTTTGGTATCAGAGTAATGCTGGCCTCATAAAATAAGTTGGAAAGTTTTATCTCCAGTTCTATTTTTGGGGAGTTTGTGTAGAATTGACATTATTGGTATAATTTCTTCCTCAAAGATTTGCTGGAATTTGGCAGACAAGCTATCTCAACATACATAAGTAAAAAGTGTTTGTGGTGGGGCGGGATGGAGGGTGGTGGGAAGGATTTAGCTACACATATTTGTTTTTTAAAATTGTTATAGTCAGGTTATCTATTTTTTCTTAGCTGAGTTTTGGTAATTTGCACCTTTCAAGTAGTGTGTCCACTTGATCTGAATTTATTGACCTAAAGTTTTGTATAACATATCATTATTATCTTTTTGATATCTGTAGAATCTGTAGTTGTGTCTTTTTTTCCCCTAACACTGGTATCGCCTTCATCTCTCATGCTCTTTTTTCCCTGATTAATCAGCCAAGAGTTCTATCAATTTAATGATTTTTTCATAGAACTAGTCTGGTTTTATTGACTTTCTTTATAAATTTTCTGCTTTAGAGATTGATGATTTCTACTCTTACCTTTATTATATTCTTTCATGCGTCGTTGCATTTTGCTCTTCTTTTACTAGCTTCTTGAGATTGAAACTTAGATTATTGATTTTCTTTCTTTCTCTCTTTCTTTCTTTCTTTTTTTTTTTTTTTTTTTTGTTTGTGTTTTTCTTTTTTTTGCCCAGGCTGGAGTGCAATCGCATGACCTTGGCTCACTGAAACCTCTGCCTCCCTGGTTCAAGTGATTCTCCTGCCTCAGCCTCTTGAGTAGCTGGGATTACAGGCATGTGCCACCATGCCAGCTAATTTTGTATTTTTAGTACAGACGGAGTTTCTCAACGTTGGTCACGCTGGTCTTGAACTCCCGACTTTAGGTTATCTACCTGCCTCAGCCTCCCAAAGTGCTGGGATTACAGGTGTGAGCCACCATGCCTGGCCTAGATTATTTATTTCTAATATAAATATTTAATGCTATTTATTTTCTGAACAAGAGATTGAAAAATATTTTCTGTAAAGAGCTAGATAGTAAATACTTCTAGACCTTGCAAGCTATAAATTGTTCCTGCGAAATAATGATCATTGTCATCCTCTTTAACTTCTACTTCTTGTTTTTTTATTTTTACAATTATTTAAAAATGGAAAAACTATTCTTAGCTTGAGGGCCATAGTTTACTGACCTCAGCTCTAAGTGATTCTTTAACTACAGACACAAACTTTGATACATTGTGTGTTTTCATTTTCATTCAATGCAAAGCATTTTCTAATTACTCCTGAGTTATCCTCTGTGACTCACATATTATTTAGAAATAGGTTGTTTAATTTCTAAATATTTCAGAATTATGAAAATATCTTCCTGTTATTTATCTCTAATTTAATTTTGTTTCTGTAAGAGAGCATATTTAGTATGATTTTAATTCTTTTAACTTTGTTAAGGTTTGTTTGATGGCCCTGAATATGGTCTGTTTTAGTGAATGTTCCTTTACATTTGAAAAGAATGTGTATTCTGCTCTTTTTGAATGTCACATTCTATATATAAATGTCAGTTATATCAGATTGGTTCATAGAATTGTTCAGGTTTTCTTTATTCTTACAGATTTTATGCCTACTGGTTCTATTTATTGCTGAGTGAGAGGTGTTGAAGTTCCCAGCTATAATTTTGGCTTTGGACTTGTTTTTTTATCCTTCAGTCTTACCAGTCTTTCCTTCATATATTTTAAAACTAGTTCAATGGATGCTGATTTAAGATTGTTATGTCTTCTTGATGAATTGATTCTTTTGTCATTATTTAATATCCCTCTCTATCGCTGGTAATATGCCTTATTTGAAGTCTACTTTTTCTTGCAGCCATAAAAAGGAATGAGATCATGTCTTTTGCAGGGACATGGATGAAGCTGGAAGCCATCATCCTCAGCAAACTAACACAGGAATAGAGAACCAAACATCGCATGTTCTCACTCATAAGCAGGAATTGAACAATGAGAACACATGGACACAGAGAGGGAAACAAAACACACTGGGGTCTGTCAGTGGGGTGGGAGGCAAGGGGAGGGAGAGCATCAGGACAAATAGCTAATGAATGCAGGGCTTAAAATCTAGATTACGTGTCGATAGATGCAGCAAACCACAATGGCAAACATATATCTATGTAACAAACCTGCAGGTTCTGCACATGTATCCCAGAATTTAAAGCAAATTTTGTTTTTAAAAGTTGAAATCGTGATATTCGATTTTTTAAAAAAATCAGGAAACAAAGACTCATGCACATGTATGAGCAAAGACTGCAGCACTATTCACAATAGCAAAGACTTGGAACCAACTCAAATGCCCATCGATGATAGACTGGATAAAGAAAATGTGGCACATATACACCATAAAATACTATGCAGCCATAAAAAAGGATGAGTTCATGTCCTTTGCAGGGACGTGGATGAAGCTGATCATTCTCAGCAAACTAACACAGGAACAGAAAACTAAACACTGCATGTTCTCATAAGTAGGAGTTGAACAATGAGAACACATGGACACAAGGAGGGGAACACCACACACTGGGGCCTGTAGTGGGCTGGGGGGCTAGGGGAGGGATAACATTAGGAGAAATAACTAATGTAGATGATGGGTTGATGGGTGCAGCAAACCACCATGGCACATGTATACCTATGTAAAAAACCTGAACGTTCTGCACATGTATCCCAGAACTTAAAGTATAATAATAATAATAAAAAAAATCAGGAAACAACTCTATGATGTCTACCTTAAATATTGAACTACAGATAGAGTAAAAGTAAAAGTATAGGAAAGGTATACCAGGCAAGCACTAATCAACAAAAGGTGGAATGACTTTATTATTAAAATCTTTAACCTATTGCAATCTAGCTTCAAATTATATCACTTTATGTATACTGTAAGAAACCTATAACATTGTATTTATAATTCCCTTCTACTATACTTTGTGCGATTAACATACATTTTAATTCTATATATGTATAAAACTCACAATGTATTTGTATTGTTTTTGCCTTTACAAGTCCGTTATCTTTTAAGGACATTAAAAAAGAAAACAAAGTTTATATTTACCCACATATTCAACATTTCTTAATTTCACTGTGAAGATCTGAATTTCCATCAGGTATTTTTTTTTTTCTCTCTAAAGAACTATCTCTAACATTTCTTATAGAAATGCTGGCAATATATTGTCTCGGTTTTTTGGATTTAAAAATGTTTTTATTTTGCTTTCATTTTTTAAGAATAGTCTCCCTGAGCTGACAGGTCTTTTGTTGTTATTTTTTTTTCTCCAGCATCTTAAAGATGTCTTCTGGTTCGTATGTAACTTGCAAGAGAAATCAGTTGTCATTCCTATCTTTGTTCCTTGTTTTTCTCTGATTACTTTTAAGAGTTTCTCTTCATCAGTGGTTTATAGTAATTTGAATATAATATGCTTTGTCTATCTTTTTGTTGCTTCAGCTTTGATCCATTGAGCATCCTGCATGTATGGGTATGTAATTTTTTATCAAATTTAGACATTTGATAAAATTTGATAAATTTCTAACAAATTGGGAAACTTCAGTCATTATTTCTTCAAATATTTTTCCTTCCTTCTCTTTGCTGTCTTTCCTTCTGGAAGTCCAATTATATGTAAGTTAGGACACTTGATATTTTTCCCTAGTTCATTGAAGCTGTTTTTTTTGTTTGTTTTTTTGTTTTTTTTTTCCTATTTCCTTTTTTTTAAAATCTCTTTTTGTGTGTGTGTGTGTGTGGTAGGATCACCAAAACTCTAGTCCCCTAGCTACTTTTAAGTATATATTATTGACTATAGTTACCATTATGTACAATAGATATTATATATATTCCTCCCATCTAACTGAATTTTTTTTTTCCTTTGACCAACGTTTCCCCAATGCCTTTAGCCTCTAGCCTCTGGTAACCACCATTTTACTCTCTTTTTCTAAGAGTTTATCTTTTTTAGATGCCATATATAAGTGAGATTTTGTGGTCTTTGTCTTTCTGTGCCTGACTTATTTTACTTCACATAATGTACTACAGGTTCATCCACGTTGTCACAAATGAAAAAAAAAATTAATCTAAATAGTATTTCATTGTGTGTAGATACTACATTTTTAAAAATTCATTCAGCCACTGATGGACACTTAGATTGATTCCATATCTTGGCTATTGTGAATAATGCTGCAATGAACACGAGAGGGCAGGCATCTCTTCAACATACTGATTTCATGTCCTTTGGCTATTTACTCAATAGTGGGATTGCTAGATTATATGGTAATTTTAAATTTTAAATTTTCTGAGGAACTTTCATACTGTTTTCCATAATGGCTACACTAATTTACATTCCCAGCAACAGTGTGCCAAGATTCTTTGTCTCCACATTTTGGAAAACATTTGATGTTATCTTTGGTATTTTCTACAATAGCCATTCTAACAGATACGAGGTAACATCACATTGTGGGATTAACTTTTATTTCCTTGATGATTAGTAATGTTGGGCACTTTCTTATATGAAAAAATTGGCCATTGATATGTCTTCTTTGGGGAAATATCTATTCAGGCCCTTTGCCCATTTTAAATTTTTATTTATTTTTTATACCAACAAGAATGAGCTTGAACTTTATTCATTTTTAATTGGGATATTTGTTTTGTTATTATGGGCTTGCTTGAGCTCCTTACGTATTTTGGATATTAACCCCTTATCAGATGTGTGATTTGTAAATATTTTCTTCCACTCCTAGGTTGTGTCTTCATTATGTTGATTGTTTCCTTTGCCGTAGAGCAGCTTTTTGGTTTGATGCAACCACATTTTGTTGCTATGCTTTTGGGGTCTTATTCATAAAATCATTGTCCAGACCAATGTCATGGAACTTTTCCCTTATGTTTTCTTCTCATAGTGTTACAGTTTCAGGTCTTACATTTAAGTCTTTAATTCGTTTTGAGTTGGTTTTTGTATATGATGTGAAATGAGAGTCTTATTTTATTCTTTTACATGTAAATATCCAGTTTTCCCAGCACCATTTATTAAAGAGACCATCCTTTCTCCATTGTGTGTTCTTGGCATTCTTGTTGAAAATCAATTGACCAAAAATGAATGGGTTTATTTCTAGGTTCTCTGTTCTGTTCCATTGGTCTATGTGTCTTGTTTTATACCAGTACCATGCTGTTTTGATTACTATGGCTTTGTAGTCGATTTTGAAATCAGGCAGTGTGGGGTCTCCAGCTTTGTTCTTTTTGCTCAAGAATGCTTTGAGATCTTTTGTGGTTCCATACAAATTTTAGGATTCTTTTTATTTTTATGAAAAATATCACTGGGATTTTGATAGGGATTGCATTGAATCTGTAGGCCGCTTTAGGTAGTATGGACATTTTAAAAACATAAGCTTTTCCAATCCATATACATGAGTTATCTTTCCCTTTTTTTGGTCTTTTTCTTTCTTTTTTTTTTCCAGCCCCATCAATGGCTTATAGTTCTCAGTGTACAGATCTTTCACCTCTTTGGCTAAATTTATTTCCAGTTTTTTTGTAGGTACTATAAATCAAATTGTGTTCTTCATTTCTTTTTCAGATAGTTCATTATTAGTGTATAGAAATCCTACTGATTGTTGGCCAGGCACAGTGGTTCACACTTGAAATCCCAGCACTTTGGAAGGCCAAGGAGGGTGGATCACTTGAAGTCAGGAGTTTGAGACAAGCCTGGCCAACATGGTGAAACACCATCTCTATTTAAAAAAAAAAAAAAATTAGCAGGGCATGGTGGTGGGCACCTGTAATTCCAGCTACTTTGAAGGCTGAGGCAGGAGAATCACTTGAACACGGGAGGGGGAGGTTGCAGTGAGCCGAGATGGTGCCACTGCACTCCAGCGTGAGCGACAGAATGAAACTGTATCAAAAAAAAAAAAATGCTACTGATTTTTGTATGTTCATTTTGTTTTGTGTCTTGCAAATTTATTAAATTTGTTTTTTAGTTCCAACATTTTTTTAGTGGAGCCCTTAGGGTTTTCTATATACAAGATTGTGTCATCTTTGGAGATAATTTTACTTCTTTCTTTCCAATTTGTATACTTTTTGTTTTGTTCTTTTGCCTAATTGCTCTGGGTAGGACTTCCTCATTCTATTTTCTGTCTGTGTTTTGTGTTGGAGAGTTTCTGTTGCTATGTCTTTGCACTCACTGACTTTGTCTTCTGCAGTATTTAATCTGCTGTTACTCCCAGTCAATATATTTTTCATCCCAAAATTATTTTTTTCATCATTAGTTCCATTTGGCACTTTTATGTATTCCCCATTTCTCTTTTTTTCATGTTCATGTTTTAATTTACATATTTAAGCATATGAGTTAGATTGATAAGAACTGCCTTAAGGTTATTGTTTACTAATATCATCTCTTTTTTTCTTAGTCTGTGGGTCATATTTTTACATTTCTTGACATGCCTGATAGTCTTTGATTGATATCAGATATTTTGATTTTATATTTGGGAGTAATAGATTTTGTTGTATTTATTTAAAAGATGTTAGAATTTGTTTCGTCATACATCATAGTAAGTTGTAGATCAAGTTTGATCCTTTTAAAGCTTACACTGAAGCTTTGTTATTACAGGTCCACAGCAGCCTTTTAAGTCCAGAAAAGAGTTTTAGCCCAACTTCTAAGATGTGAATTATTCTGAAGATTCTATGCAATGTCTCTCCACCTGGCCATGAGGAACCCAAACTTCCCTTTCCTGTGCAAGCTCAGAATTTTTTGACCCACTGTCTTCTAGTGATTCTTTTTATCTCCACCTTGTGCAGTTTGCTCTCATGCTTTCACAGATCAGCCAGCACTAAGTAAAATACTTGTGAAGAACCCTCTGAAGATCTCCAGAACACACACTCTCACTCTCTCTCTCTCTCTCTCTCTCTTTGAGCAACTCACTCTTTCCAGTACTCTGCAAATTCTAAACCCTTTGGTCTTCCTCAAACTTTAATCTCTGTCTCCTCAATTCAGAGAGACTACTGGGCTTTGCTTTGGATTCCCCCTTACATTATCACCTAGAAATACCTCCTGGCACTAAGAGGGTGCAATCAGAGAGCTAATCTTTTCTGGTTCTCTTCTTCCAGGGATCACAGCCTCACATTACCTACTGTCTAATGTCTGAAAACCATGATTACATATATTTTGCCTAGATTTCTAATTGTTTATAATGGGAGTATACTTCCATAACAGTCAATTCTTCACTGAAGGAACCACAAGTCTCCCTGGTCTGCATATTGAAAGATATTTGAAAAAGGTTTGGCAAAGAGTGGGGGAAGGATGGGAGAAACTAGCGAATATAAGCAAACTCTCCAAGAGCACACAGTTAACAACATGGTGATTTGAACTCAATTCTGTCTTATATCACAGCTATCCCTGATTAAAAGGTGGCAATCTTCTAGCGATAAAGATAGAAACACTCATATGGTAATATAACAGTGCCATGATAAAGACTGTGCACTTTGAAAGAGAAAGGGTTATGTCTTTTTTATCTCTGGGTAGCAGTGCCCAGATTGTAGCCTGGTACTCCATAGACACCCAAGTTAATATTTGTTGCTTCCAAAAATGTAATGCAAACACAGAGGAGAGTGTTGTCTTCTCAGCCCATGCTTGTGGCAGGTGGTGGAGGTGGAGATGCAATTGTAGTATGAAACTAGGACTCAGTATCCAGAGGTTCAAATGGGATCAGTGGTGATAGAATTCAACCTTACACTTTCATAAGTTGGTGTCAGTGATTCAAATGAGACATTTGGCGAATGTAGTTCAGGTTAGCAAACAGGGTTTGGTTATGTATTAGGGTTCTCTAGAGGGACAGAACTAATATATAGGAGAGTTTATTAGGTATTAACTTACATTATCACAAGATCCCATAGTAGGTCATCTACAAGCTGAGAAATAAAGAGAGCCAGTCCAATTTCCAAAACTGAAGAACTTGGAGTCCAAAGTCCAAAGGCAGGAACCATCTAACACAGGAGAAAGATGTAGGCTGGCAGGGGTTATAACAGCTTTTGGAAGTTATGAGTAGGTCTTCACAGCAGCCAGCTGGTGATTTTATCCAAGCTTAGAATTATCTGTCCTCTTCCTTTGTCTGAAGTGGTCTTCCTGATGTAAGTGAATAAGCACTGACTGATGTGTCCCGTGCACCGAGATGAACAAGGACAGTCAGCTAGTGAGGGAGCTGAGGATTGGGGAGGTTGGAGGAATCACAAACCCAGGTTTTCTTTTTACTCAAAGAGGCCATATCTCAAGTCTCTCTGCCTGAGGACTCCAGGGCTACTGGTCTGTCATCCTACCTACCATCCTACCTATTAATGTTTAGAGCTTCCTAAGGTGATATTTGCAAAGTATCTACCTGTGTAGCTCACTCTGTTACTTCCACACTGACACCAGGAACTGAGCCAGAAACAAAACCTTTTAAACACTGCCTCGGCTGCTAGCCTAAGGTCCCTCTGCCTGCCTGGTTGCCTTTTGGTTATTGCCCCTCCTCTCAGGATGATCTCATGGCAACTCCCAGTTCTTTCTGGCCTTGAATGGTTATTTGAGAGCACCACTCTTCTATACCTGACTTCTATATGTCAGGGATAATGAGTGCTGATGACCAGTGGAAGGGACTGAGGTCCCAGAAGGCTCAGGAGCAGAAGTCAAATAACAGAGGAAATGGGTTCTAAACTGGGAAAGGGAGGCTGCTGATGAATAGTGCTCAAAGGGCAGGTGCAGAAAGAGGAGCTAGGTGAATTAGGGGTGACCAGGCAGAGTCAGGGGAAGGATGGAGATAATGAGAGTGCACCAGATTCTGAGATGAAATCAGCTAGGTGAGATTCTCCTGCTTCTGTTGTCTGCCTCAATCGTTAAGTAAGCGTAACCAGCCCACATATTATGTGCTCATTGTGCCTGAGGCACGATGGCTCAGATCCTGCAACCACTCCTTCCAGTCATGTTGATGTTTGGCATCAGTTCTGCCCAGGACTTTTTCCCTATTTCTAGCCCTGTATCTTTCTGCCCAGCATTCAGTGATCCCTCTTTAGTATTTTTTGTACGATACTTTCTGGCTGCCAACATTCACATTATACTAGGTCGGTGTCCTGCTCTACCTTAGGCAGGATCTAACACCCTCTCACACTCTGACATGTTTGGCTGACGCCCTATCCAGACCTATCCAAGCCCTTTCAACAAAAGTTTAAACAGCTACTAATGACAATCATCTGGTTTTTAAAAATATACTTAGTTATGAGCTTATACTTGACAGATATGACTACATCATTGTTCCTGAATGAAGGAGGCTAAGAAGGTGAAATGGGTAGGCAATATTCATATTCCCAAATTCTAACCCTTGCAGGAGGGCAGCAGAGCCCTGACTAAGCCTAGGTCTCCTAGAATACATCCAAGAAAGCCTCTAGGATTTCTGTCTCTGAGGTTAAGGTTTTAAAGAAGTTACTGAGTTTTAAGGACATGGCCTCTTCGTTAATTGTGGTGTCACCATCTGTAGTCTCAAGGGGAGATTCTAGTTCATCTGATTAGTAGCAAATCTGTTCCTAATGAGAGGGGCACACAGGATGATTGAGGGTCATGTGTGCCTTGAGCAGAAATATGATGTGAAGCTAGTTCACAAATTGGAGCTGGCGCCAAATATTTCTTACTTACAGCTCTAATATATAGAGGAGGTAGCTCACTTTAAAATATGTTGACTATATCTTCTAATTAAACACTGAAAACTACTTTTTAATATATATTCAAAATGATAAAATAATTGCTAAATTATGCAGATTTTTATGGTGGGCCTGAAACAAGACAATTTTTTTTTAATTGGCACCTTTTGCTGATTCAAAATGTTAATCACAGGGACCCTAATAGGCCTATCAGACTTCTCTAATGTATTCAAATGAAATGAGCAAAATCATTAAATGTCCAAATATTGATTTAAAGTGCTCCAATTGGTAATGAAATTTGGCTCTCCACTTGAGACAGGGCACACTGGCTGTGCGCTTTAATTTAAAAAAAAACTGCTGAAGTGTGAAGTAGATAGAGATGAGAGAGAATGGAGGAGAGAGAGAAAGAGAAAAACAGAGAAATGACTTTAAGAAACACAAGATACCAATCACTGGACTAGAATGGACCATTGGTTTAGACAGAAAGAAATAGCTGAAGGTGGATTTGGTTAACCCAATAAAATTTCGTTAAGTATCCAAGGTAAGTGCCAAGACAGAAGGTCCAGAGTGCCTTTAGAAAGGAATGCAGAGAGGAGAAAATGTCCGACACTGGGCTCCAGCCACTTCCTTTTAAAGGCCAGCATGAGATGGAATTCAGAAAAGATGTCCATCACACACAGGGAAAGTCCATGCATACCTGTGACCCAGACTCCTGTGTGTTAGTTTCCTAGGGGTGCCATAACAATTTACCCCAAAGATTGTGGCTTAAAACAACAGACATTTATCTCTCCAAGTTCTGGAGACCAGAAGTCTAAACTGAAGGTGTCGCTGGGGCCATGCTTCCTCTAAAGGCTCTAAGGGAGGATCCTCTCCTCTTCTGACTTCTGGTGGTTGCTGGCTTCCTGGGCTCGTGGCAACATCACTCCAGTTTCGCCTCTGCCTTCTCCTCTGTGTGTCTGTGTTTCTCCTCATCTGTCTATCTCATAAAAATACTTGTTATTGGATTTAGAACCTACCTGGAAAATCCAAGATCATTAATCACACCTGCAAAGACCTTTTCCGATAGTAGGTAACATTCATAGTTTCTAGGGACTGGAATGTGGATCTGTCTTTTTAGGGGCCACCATTCAACTGACTACAATGTGTTATTCTTTTAGTTCACCTTGTACAAACCCTTTAGGAGCACTGCCTATGGGATGAAGATGAACTTCAAGGTATATTTTATGAAGATCTAAGGGTGAGGAGAGGACCTAAATTACGGTCATGGAAGACCTAAGGTTGCATTCAGAAGGATAGGTGAGGGAGTATTTCTGGCAGAGGGAACAGGTTAGGACTAGGCGTGGATGCAAGGATAAGAGTTGGTGGTCCTATGGGAGGAGAAAGTGAAAGGGAGCACACAGAACAAGGGCTGCATTGTGGGAATTGTAGAGTCGCATACAGCAGGGCTGAGCAGACCACACAGGGTTTGGATATATTCTGAGAATAAGGGGAAGTTGCAGAAACATTTTCATCTGAGAGGGGATAAAATTTTCATTTTAGGTACAGGAAGGAGCCACAGAGAAAAGTAGGAAGACCAGATGGGAACCTATTATAGTTGAGGTAACCTGGACTAGAATGTTGGCAATAGACTGTGAAGTGAAGAGTTGAGACAGGGCTTTGTTACTGTTTAGGATGCAGAATCAATGGAAACAGGAATGAATTTAAAATGAGGGATAGTAGAGGAAGCAGGATGAGTCAAGGGAAACCCGGTGTGTCAGTTTTGCAAGTGGTCTAGATGCAAGCAGTGTGGCTGAATGAACCATGCAGGTCTGGGCACCCTGTGTTCTTCTTTGCTTGCCTCTCTTCTGACTGTTCTGCTCCAACTGCCACTGACCCCGCCCCTGACCTCATCTCCTCTCTTGGGTGAGTCTATTCTTGTTTGGAAACTCACTCAAATTGGGCCTGTCCCTCTGGCTCTGCTATAAATTCATCCTATCTTTTACCTCTTTGGAATAGGGCTTTAACTCAAGTCAGCTCTGGGCTTTGTCAAAATAATTCCTTAGCATCCTTCACATCCACATGCAATCCTAGCCCTCACACCCCTGTACCCTTTCTGCCATAAGTTTTGGCAGCAAGTACCCAGAAATAGCATCTAGAAATTAAAGGGGATCTCAAGGTAAGATGATGGCTGGATTACATGTCCAACTCTTCTGTTTTCCTATTCGTATGAACAATAGAGGAACTCACAATGGGGAAAAAGAAGCATCAGTGCCAGAAGTTAGGGAAAGGTCACAGACGCACAAAGTGGAAGAGATCATATAGTCTGAAGAAAAGAGAAAGAAGATCAATTTAAGAACATTATTTGAGAAAGGGAAATAAGTGAGGGTTGGGTGTGGGGAAGGGCATGGAAATCAGATTCTAGAGGTCCAAAATATCTAGGGTAATGCAAGGAAGACAGAATTGGATACACAGAAGAAAAAGAGAAAAAACATTCACGATGTAAAGAAATTTATCTCTATATTAAAGGAGCCCATTAAGCACTCAGCAAACATAATAAAAACAAACAAACATCTGGATTTATTCTACTGACTTTTAAAAAACATTTAGAGGTAAACAAAGCACAGCAGGTATATACAAAGAAAAACAGTCATCTGAAAAGGAAGAAAACAAAACAAGCCAGCCTGACAATTCTACCGAAACAAAACAAAATGAAAACCCACTAAATTCAAATAGTCAAAAAATTACATCTATGGAGGACAAAAATAGATCTTCTATTTTTAATACAAGATGGGAAAAATAGAAGATTTTAACTAAAGAATATATAATAAATTAAGAAGACTATATATATTAAGAATATATAATAAATTAGGAAACCTTCTGTATATGAATGAAAGGAAAAGATACCTTTGGTTCTGGAAGGGCTCAGCAGATTAAACAACTCTTGAACCCTCTAGAGGGGAAAAATGCGTGTGGTAGGTAAGTGGGTGGTATTTATAACTATTGAAGACCTATTTCATCTAAGATATGAATCATAATGTAAAGAATTCAAGAACTGAAATGTTAGCAGTATAAAGTAACTAGCGGGAAACCAAAGAACCGCAACTAAATATAGATTTGTATATTAGACAAAACGTGTGTGTGTGTATGTATGTGTATATATATATATGAGATTGCTTTAAAATAATTTATAGTAACAATAATCAGGATCTAAAATTGAAAATCATAATAGCAAAAGGAATAAGTCGAAAAATGTAATGTGTATTCAGTTCTTCATTTAATAGAGGAGGTACAATGGTACTTTCATTGTCAACACTGATAAGAAGTTTTAGATAAATTGTAACATGATGATAATTTCTAATAGACTAGAACATAAGATTATCCTTTCAAATCAGTAAGAAAAAAAGATTTTAAAAAAAGACATTACTAGAAACACAATCATAGCTTCTCTGTTCGCATTTACTCCGTGCGAATCAGTCCCTCCAGTGGGGATGTAGCACGTGACCCACACACTGAGATGAGTACTGAACCCAAGGGACGCTGTATAGAGGCTAATCTGAACCATCTACATTCTTCTGCTTGAGAATCTGAATTTTAAGACACAAAGATTCAGGTCAGCACTCTTGCAGGAGTAGAAGTCAAAGCCTCAAGTGACCTGAAACGAACAGCTCAGAGAGGCTGTGTGTAAATAGAAAAGGTGGTTTGTCGAGAGAAGCAAAAGAATGAAGCAGGCGCACAGAGGAGATGAGTGCCCACACAGCCTTTGGTGTCATCTTTCCACATCTATCCGTCAAATAAAACTACTTAACATCCGAGGCAATGTGGAGATTTCTTTTGCTTATATACCATTCTTGTCAAACCAATATAACATTGTTGATATAACACATTCACATTGTAGCAACATACAGTGGCATATTATTCTCTTAAAAAAGAAGAAAACCCTGCAATATGTGACAACATGGATAAACCTTTTTGCTAAAAGTAGAATAAGCCAGTCACAGAAGGAAAAATAATGCATGATTCCATTTATTTTAGTTATCTAAAATAGCCAAACTCAAAAAAGCAGACAGTAGAATGATGGTTGCCAGGGATTGGAGAGAGTAGAATGATGGTTGCCAGGGAGGGGGAAATGGAGAGAACTTATTCACCATGCATAAAATTTCAGTTACATGTGGTGAATAAGTTCTAGAGATCAGATGTATAGCATTGTGCTTATTGATACCAATATTGTGCACGTAAAAATCTGTTAAGAGGGTAGATCTCATTAAGTGTTTATAACACAATAAAAATAAATAAATAAATGTGTCCTAATCACCCCCTGCTTATAATCTCTGAGGGACTTCTACAATAGAGATTCTCAACTTCAGGGTGTCAACACCACTGTGTTTAGAAATATGGTATGGTGTCTCCCAGCTAACTTTTTAAATTATTATTAATAAAGTAATGAAGTTGACAGTAAAGTATTGAAGTTTGAAGCTTCTGAGTTTGACATTTTCAACCCTTCATGACTGATCTTGCTTACCTCTTCCATATCTGAAATTACTCTCTATAGTTTAATAGTGCCAAATGCTTGCAGCTTCTAGAGAACAATATTCATACTCCTTGACCTTTGCAAATCCTGTCCCCCAGTAGTTTGCTAGTAAACATTCAACAACTAGCTCTCAGGAGAAGACCAAACCAAAAGCAAAAAACCCCTGATTTATAACATTTACGAATTTCTCTGGTACCCCACCATGACTAATACAACATGAGGTCGTTGAATGCAGAGTGGGGAAGGCATGTGAGGTAGCACATCATTATACGGTATCTTCAGCACTGGATATACTAGACATAAATAATCTCCACAACACAGGTTCCAGAGAAATGTCATGAAATAATTAGGGAGGCATGAGTTTTGAGTATTTTTAAACTTAATGTAATTTATTTTAATACATTAATAGAATTAAATTTTTAATTGTGGTAAAACATACATAGCATAAAATTTAACATTTTCACCATGTTTAAATGTTCCATAGCATTAAGCACATTCACATTGTTCGACCTTCACCACCATTCATCTCCAGAACTTTTCATCTTCCCAAACTGAAATTCTGTACCTAGTAAACAATAACTTCCATTTCCCTTTCCTCAGCTCCCAGTGACCACTATTCTATTTTCTTTCCCTATGGATTTGACTACTACACGTATTTTGTGTAAGCAGAACCATACAGCATTTATCCTTCTGTATCTGGCTTATGTTACTTAGCAAAATGTTCTCAAGTCATCCATGTTGTTGCATATTGCAGGATTTTCTTCTTTATTAAGGCTGAATAATATTCCATTATATATATATTCCATTAGATATATTCTATTATATATATTCCATTAGATATATTATATTCTATATACACCTTCCATTATATATACTCTATTATATATACACCTTCCATTATATATTTAATTATATATACATTTATATTCTGTTGTATATATTCCATTATATATTTATATTCTATTATATGTATATATCCATTATATATATTCTATTACACATGTATATATTCCATTATATAGAATATATTCCATTATATATATTCTATTATATAGTCCATTATATATATTCTATTATATATATTCCATTATATATATATATTACATTATATGCATTCCATTATACACACACACAATCATATACCTGCGTGTGTGTGTGTGTATATATATATAATTTCTTTTCTTTATCCATTCATCCACTGATGGACATTTGGGTTTTTGGGTGCTTTCTGCCTTCTGGCTATTGTGAATAATGCTGTGGATGTGGGTATACAAATACCCATTCAAGTCCCTGCTTTTAATTCTTTTGGGTACATACCCGAACATAAAATTGCTGGGTCATGTGTAATCTTGTGTTTAATTTTTAAAAAGCCACCAGACTCTTTTCCACCATGGTTGCATATATAGTAATTTAATTTTTAATAATGATTATGTTTAACAATCAGCTCACAGAGTTTCTGAGAACATGGTGATGAGCACCATGAGCCAGCACAGGTCTGTTCCAGCGCACTGCTGGCTTGGAGCATACTTCGTGTCACACAGTACTGCCACTTCCTCTATGACAGCTTCCATGACTTTCATTATTACCCAATTGAGTCGAACTCTCTCTTCTCTGCATGCTCTCTGTTCCTTGTATTTACTTCACATGACTCACATTACAGTTCAGGTGTTTGCTTTTATGTCATTTGCTCTCAACACACTGTGCCTTATTATGTCAACCACACAAACTTGTGGCTCACTTTAGGCTCTCAATGCATGTGTGTTGTACTGATCTAACAGGTTTTGTGTTGTGGATCTATGAAAGATAAATCAAGTGGGCAGCATAACTCCTCTCCCCCACCCCAGTCCCTAAGGCCATCCATGTCCAGTGCTATAAGCTAGTGGGAGATTAGAAGGGCAGGGCTAGGGCAGAGTTGGATCCTGAGCAATTGTCTAGTACTCACTCTGGAGGTTAACCAGAGAAAGCAAGACCTGAGGCCAAGGTTCTACACTGAACCAGAGGCGTGTGCCACATGCTGAGTTAAGCACTGTAGATTTTGATTCTCATAACATTTAATCCTGAAAGTTAGGTTTTATTATCCCCATTTTATCAAGGAGAATACATGACCTAAACATACAAACTCAAAGTTCATGATAACACTGCTATAAAATAGAAGTCACGACAACTACCCTACCGTCTGCATTAGACTTCAAGGGTTTTAAGTTTATCTTCTTCACTGGAAGGTGGTACCAGAAAGCTCAACCTGTGTCTCATTTTCTCTTGCACTCTGGACTCTGCACAGTGACTAGTAGTCAACAAACACTCATTGATTTATGTCATAGGAACAACGGAACTTGAAACCTACTGAGAAATAAAGTAGTACCTGACCCTGAGGTGTCGACCTCTCTCTTCTCCCATTGCAAGTCATAACTTGCCCCTGACCAGGGAGATAACATTCTTCAAGCAATTAATTATCATGAAAAAAACCCACCCCAACCCCCACTCCTGTGGAGCCTTACACCTGCCAATTGGCATATTGTTGAATTATAATGCATAACTAATTAAAGGTGACCTCACACCAAGCATCTAGGTCTCCTGTGTCAGGACCAACCACAAACTGGTCATCAGAGTACTTCCTCTTTCTCTCACCCCATCTCCCTACGGGGTGGGTGTGTGTGTGTGTGTGTGTGTGTGTGTGTGTGTTAATTTCAAATTCTTTCCTTGCATCAGCGAGCAGATGAGATCCTCAGCCAGCTTTCATCTTTCAGAAAAATGAATAGTGCAGAGACAACATTATCAAATGAGCTGTTGAAGAAGTCAGTGAATATGTCATTGAGTGTGACTGCTTCCCGAATGAATTTAGATTTATCTCTGTTATCTTCCCACTCCCACCCAGCCCCCATTGCCAGGCTGGCCCTCAGGGCAGCCACATGCCTGCCATGAATCCTGACTGACAGCTGTCTCTCCTGGCTGACAGATCCAATGGGGGCCTCTGAGCTTGTTCAGGAATTTGGTTTGTTAACATTATAAATGAGCTTTGGGCAGTCCTGTTAAACACCTCACACCTCTTTCTTCTGCAATTTCTTAAAGGATTCCATTTCCATTAGGCAGACTCAGGACAGAGCCTGAAATTGTTTTATTACATCAGGAGCTGCTGAATGGCTGTGACAACCCAAGACCTAGAAAGCCTCTCTTTTCTTCCTCTCTGGCTGTTTTACTAAAATCAGGATGCTATAGTTCTTGAACCATTCATTGATTCATTCACCAACTACTTACAGAACAGATCTATTCATGGGAGCAATTGTGTTAAGGCAAAGTATATATTGGTAAATAATAAAGACATGGTCCCTGTCCTTATGTAGCATACCCTTTCGTTTATGATCCACATCAGAAAGCAATTTCTATTGATTTCCAGGTTCTCAAAGGAATAGACTTTGAACCAAGAAAAGATGTTTTTATTAGGTAGAATGTTATGATCAAAACATGATCTTTGGGGTCAGGCTGGTCTATGTCAACATCCTTGGGTAGAAAAAGTGAAATTATTGTGTCTGAAACAAGAACAGGATGCTATGAACAAGGGAGTCACGAAAGAAGGAAAAGATTTTGGCAATTAAAAATATGGTAAGAACATTTTAAAAATGTAATAAAGGGATTGGAAGATAACGGTGAGAAAAAAGAAAACAATGGGATGGAAAATAGAAGAGAAAATAAAATCAGAATTGAAAACGGGGTTAATATGAGTTCCAGAGAAAGAAAACAGAAAAGAGAGGAGAGGAAATTATCAGAAAAATAATACAGGATAATTTTCTACAGTTGAAGAAAATAATACAAAATAGTTTTCCAGAATGCAAGGGTTTATGGCGGAGTTGAGAAATAGAATGAACAAAAGACTCACCTGAAGGCACATCATTTTGAAGTCTCAGGATACAAGGTTAGAAAAGAGTCTAAAAGCTACAATGGTTATGGGAGACAAGGAAGGAAGTCACAGACTGAGAACCAGAAATAAGAAGGGCATCAGGCTTTTCTTTTTCTTTTCTTTTCTTTTCTTTCTTTTTTTTTTTTTTGAGAGAGAGTCTCGCTCTGTTGCCAGGCTGGAGTGCAGTGGCATAATCTCGGCTCACTGCAACCTCCGCCTCCTGGGTTCAAGTGATTCTCCTGCCTCAGCCTCACGAGTAGCTGGGACTACAGGCACCTGCCACCACGCCCAGCTAATTTTTTTTTTTTTTTTTGTATTTTTAGTAGAGACGGGGTTTCACCATGTTGGCCAGGATGGTCTTGATCTCTTGACCTCATGATCTACCTGCCTCTGCCTCCCAAAGTGTTGGGATTACAGGCGTGAGCCACCGCGCCTGACTGGGCGTTAGGTTTTTCAACAGCAACACTTGCAGGAATGCCTCAAAAATTCAGAGAAATGATTTGCAACCTAGAATTCTGACCAAGCCAAATGATTGTGACACCTGAGGATAGAATAGATACAGCAGGCTCTCTTTATCTGTAGGAGATGTGTTCCAAGATCTCCAGTGGATGCTGAAACTGAAGTAGTTCCAAATCCTATACGTACAATGTTTTTTTCCTAAACAGAAAAACTGAAAGAGAAAATAAAGATACCATGAGCAATACCTTCAGTAGTATAAGAGTACATACCTGTGATAAAGTTTAATTTATGAATTAGGCACAGTAAGAGATTAACAATAATAATAAAGACCGTGTATTTATGTAACAATATACTATAATAGAAGTTATGTGGTCTCTCTCTTTCAACATATCTTACTGAATTGTACTCACCTATTTTCAGACTGTGGTTGACCACCGATAACTAAAACTGCAGAAGCTGAAACCTGGGATAAGAGGAGACAACTATACAGTTACCCTTGAACAACATGGGTTCAAATTGCATGGGTCCGCTTCCATGCAAATATTTAGAAAGAAATACAGTCAGCTCTTCATATTCAAGGGTTCCTACATGACATCCAAACACAGATAGAAAATAAAGCATTCACGGGAAGAGAAACTCACATACATGGATGACCAACTTTTTGTATGTGAAGTTTCACAGGGCTGACTGTGAGACTTGCGTGTAGATGGATGTTGGTATGGAGGGATGGATTAGTCAGAGTTCCCTAGAGGGACAAAACCAATAGGATATATGTATATATGAAAAGGAGTTTATTAAGAATTGACACACAGGATCACAAAGTAAAGTCCTACGATAGACCATCTGCAAGTTGAGGAACAAGGAAGGCAGTGGTGGATCAGTCCAAGTCCCAAAACCTCAAAAGTGGGGAAGCCGACAGTGCAGCCTTCTGTCTGTGGCCAAAGGCCTGTAAGCCCCTGGGAAACCACTGGTTTAAGTCCAAGAGTCCAAAGCTCAGGAACTTGGAGTCTGATGTTTGAGGGCAGGAAGCATACAGCACAGGAGAAAAATGAAGGCTGGAAGACTCAGCAAGTCTGCTCTTCCATCTTCTCTTGCCTGCCTTATTCTAGCCATGCTGGCAGCTGATTTAGATGGCATCCACCCAGATTGAGGGTGGTCTGCCTC
The DNA here is from genome assembly GCF_003255815.1 of Theropithecus gelada. Classification (NCBI taxonomy): domain Eukaryota; kingdom Metazoa; phylum Chordata; class Mammalia; order Primates; family Cercopithecidae; genus Theropithecus; species Theropithecus gelada. The sequence goes on along the minus strand of NC_037682.1, from coordinate 50,018,748 downwards.
TCCCAGTCCACTGACTCAAAATGTTAATCTCCTTTGGCAACAACCTCAGAGACACACCTAGAAACAATACTTTACCAGTTACCTAAGCATCTTTCAGTCCAATCAAGTTGACACTCAATATTAACCATCACAGGTGGGGGCCTGGCACCAATCTCCTGTGTATACCAAGAGATGACTGTATTTTCAGACAAATGTTGTCTCAAAAAAATGTCTCCCATGTATTATTTTTAAGGATATTAGTGCAAAATGTGCTTTACAAAAGCAAAGAAATAAAACAATAACAACAAAAAGAAAAACAGCATCTAGGAAACAAGAGCTCCTAAAGGAACTCCAGAACGTTGGCAAAATCATGCCCTTTCTGGAACAAGGGCATGTAGAGCTGTGGGTACAGGTTGGAAAGGAAGCTGAAAGGCTTCAAGAGGAATGCTTCCAAGAGATAAGCAAAATGATACTTTTCTGGATGTATTTAATTATACCAAAAAGAGATTTAGAATCCTGTCAGAATCTGTGGATGAATGAAAGATATTAAGCACTACAGAAGGATTTGCTAAAGAAATAAAACCAATAATAACTGAAAGCACACTTTCTAAGTAGTGGTTCATCCAAGCTTACAAAATCATCCCATAAAGGACATATTCCATGTGATAGAGATAAGAAGCTCTGTAATTGCGTGGCAGACCAAGTCTCTGACCTACGTGGGTTCCCCATCAGTGAGACTAGGGTCCCTTTTTTTTTTTTTTTTTTTAACCACAGTCTAAGGCACCTTTCAAAGTATAAACCTGAGGTTGTAGATTTTTCAGGGAAATATTATTCCAGAAAAGCAAAACAGATTTTAGTAAACTGTTCTGGTAAAGAGAGTGACAGTGTGATACACAGGGATTGGAGGGTGGCCTCATTTATTTATTTATTACTTTTTTTTTTTTTTTTTTTTTTTTTTTTTGTA